>NC_140209.1:21017158-21182158 GCF_951802725.1 Rutilus rutilus
TACAAAGTAGAGTACTGCAAACTTGGTACATGAAGCCGGCTAGACGAAAACCAGGCCTGCTCTCCGCACACGGCTCCTCCGTGCTGGGCATTGGGCTCATACCACAAACCACCTCTCCGGGTGGGTGAAAAGGTCGCGTCCGTCTCTCCGCCGCGTCCATGTCGCGAGGCCGAACATCCCCACTCAGGCTCAATCACTCTCTCGAGGCAAGTAAAATGGCTAGGGACTTGAACAACATTAAAGGCATTTGTTATGCCAAACAGGCACAACACAGCAACGACACAGCAAAGGACCCAGTTCAGCTGGTGTAGTAAAGGCTCCGTGCCGGGTTTGAGTTGTTGATCTTTAGTTGTTAAAGAGTGCCCGTGTTGGCGTTTATGAGTTGTCCAAACAAAGCGGTTGACCCGCACTTTACGGTACTGGAGCAAGTGAAACAACAGTAGTATTATAACTGCAGTAAATCTGGTAAGAAACAGACCTGCAGACATCTGTAATACCAGATATTTGGTGTTAATCTGCAGCAGCGTTTCACAGCTCGCTGTGACAGCCGCCATCTTGGATGTTTGTTTAATACGTTGCTTATACAAATACATTTTATTTCAACATATTCCAGTCGATTTTTACTCATCTCAGTAGGCTATAGCAAAGCAGTTTATTCTTTCACACACAGACGCGCGATTCAAACAGTCTTTACAAATATGTACCCTTCATTCATCTCACAGAAAGGCGAGTCATATTATAGAAATGCGATTCATCTTTTTGCGGTTTGCATAGGCCTACACTAACGTTATTCCATATCAACACTTGAGAAAAGAAAACAGCCTACCTCACTCCTCAGCGGGATCTGCTCCTCATATCAGGAGATATTGCTCCTCATATCAGCACTGTTCTGAGAAACTTTTCTCCATAAGGTAGGTTATATAATGCCTCACTCGATTGCAACGCGCTTTGTTTACAGCTGATGTGGGCGTTCTCAGAATTTGCGTTTGAATAGCACGCGCTCTCCGGGGAGTGGTCAAATTACTTTTGAATGGCTCGTAATGAGCTCGACTGGAGTCGCTCTCTTTTTGTACAGATTACAGAAGCTGAGAATATTTGTTTTTTATATAAATTACTTCATTTAAAAGATGCATCTCAAGCTTTATGCCCGTGGGTCTGTTTGCCTGTTTGACTGAATTTTCGCGGAGTTATAGATCATTTTCGAACGCGTTTCAAATGGGAGTTTACTGACAGAGAGAAGGCAGAAATCGCATCATGTTAATTTTTCTTTATTTGTCAAAAAGCAAAACACTTTATTTTTATTGTGAGTATACAGAAAAAAAATAGAAACTGAACAGGATCGATTGATGTATTACACGAAAATGAAAGATCAAAATTAACAGAGCATTTAGTGTTTATTTTCATTGCTAAAAAAAAAAAAAACCGAGCAAAACGCGCGGGCGCGTTTTTGGTCCCCAGAGGGTTAACTTTGGAGTGGGCTTTGGAGTGGCACTGTGAATCTTCTTTGGAGTGAGTTTTAAAAAGCAGCGGATAAGGGCGTGGTCGGTGTCACAGTCCGCAGAGTGCATGCTCCTGTACCTCTTGACAGCGTTGAGTTGGCGCCTCCTGACAATAATGTGATCAAGTTGGTGCCAATGTTTGGACCGGGGGTGCATCCAGGTAACCTTGGATCTAATAGGTCCAGATGAAAAGGAAGACGGTAAGCATAGGTCATGAGCAGCGCACAACTCAAGGAGACGTTGGCCGTTGTCATTGATACTACCAATCCCAAAATGACCCAAGACCGGCCTCCAGGCAATGACATCCCAAACTCTGGCGTTGAAGTCCCCAAGCAGAGCTAGATCATCCCCAGCCGGGACGGAATGAATGACCTCGCTAACGTGGGCATAAAAGGCGTCCTTCTCCTCAGGAGATGCATCAAGAGTGGGTGCATAGGCAGAGAGGATAGTGAGAAAGCCAGCTAAGTGTGACATCCGCAGGGACATTAGACGTGGAGAGCAAGCAGTTGGTTGAGAGACCGTGAACAGCAGGGTGTTTCTCACAGCAAAGCCGACTCCATGCATTGGATGATGGTCGTCTGGGTAACCATACCAGAAAAAGGTGTAGTTCCTCTCGCGCACCGAACCACTGCCCAGCAGCCAAGTCTCGCTTATAGCAGCAATATCCACTCTGAGGCGAGATAGTTCGCAGTCAATGATGGCTGATTTCCGAGGAGGAGCACTGTTGAGATCGGAGTGCACTCCAAGACTTCTGATGTTCCAGCCCGCCAATGTCAAAGAAGAAGAGGAAGAGGAGGCAGTCGCAGAATGTCGACCTGACCGCGCCTGCCTTACACGCGTGACCTGCCGAGCAACGACAGCCCTTGAGTGCAAGGGCTCCCGATTTGCCAGTCACTGAATATGTGTATTATATATAAACTTTATTACAGGCTCTAGGCCCAACAGCAGGACATACACCATACAAAAAAACAAAAAACAAACAAACAAAAAAATTACATAAACATATACAATACACCCTTTTTCACAAAAGTCTTAAAAGGCACTCATACCAATGCTTCCATAGATGTGATTGATATAGGACCGAGCTACACCTGGGACTTGTGAGCCTTACTATAATATAGTTTTGTGCCTCATCAAATCGACACATAAACTTAAACATTAGGTTCCTCAAGAGGGCCTGTAAACAGCTTAGCCTCAAGTCACAAAAAAGCTTACTTGCACTGCTGCTCCTGGGCTTCTTCAGCAGTATCCTCAGACAATCATTATATGCTACCTGCAGTTTGCGCATGGTCTCCTTTTTGTAGTTGACCCATAATGGGGCTGCATACATAGGGGTACAGTAACCACGAAACAAGTGCACTTTCACATCATCAGAGCAGTAATTAAATTTCCTGACTAACATGTTTGCTTGGACATACAACTTTCGTCTTTGTCTATACATGTCAGCACCATCTTCCATCTTCCAAGATATTTTGTACAGTTAGATACACAGAGACATTGCCCTGACAGGTAAAACATAGGGAAGTGCAGCTTCTGATCTTCCTTAGTCCTACAAACCAACACAACACTCTTCTTTGCATTGTACTGTACATCAAACTCACCCCCATACTTGGAGCATATATCCAACAACTGCTGGAACCCAACAGTACTGGGGGACATAACAACTAAATCATCTGCGTACATCAGGTGGTTTAACAGAGTGTTTCCTATTACACAACCCGTCTTACATATCCCCAACTGCTTTGAGAGGTTGTCCATGTATAAGTTAAACAGGGCAGGAGACAGAAGCAGTAGAGATTATTTAATCCAACTGATCTTAATGGTTAATCAATGAATCATTTGGTACACCTATAGATTTCTATAGATATTGATTCTATATACAGTTTCTATAGAACTTGTTTGCAATTTCCGAAATGGATAACCAAATGTAATGAATTCTTTTTAAATAAGTGATTTATAGATAATAACCACGATGATGTTCAAAGTGTGTGCACACGCATGTGTGTGTGTGTGTGTGTGTGTGTGTGTGTGTGTGTGTGTGTGTGTGTGAGAGATAAAGATACAGAGAAATTCGCCATTTGTGTAAATACTGTAAAGCAGAATAGAGTATAAGGGAGAGGAAACAGTCGATGCCTGTAAAACTTCAGACTGATCAGAGACGCATCAGTAGAAGGGAGAGACGGCATTAAATACAGCATTTTACATTACAGTATGTATGCCATGTGATGCTGTAAACATGGGAGAGACATTACTGTAACTCACCCTTCATCTGTAAAGGTCCACTACAGTATATTCAGTCAGATAGTCAAAATCATTTACTGTATTCACTGCCAGCAAACTCTGTTCTAGCACAGAAGCTCATGGCTGTGCTTCATGATAACACACTGGATAGATACTATTACAAACATTATGGATTCAGTTACATAAGTTAGGTTATGCATGTGTATTCTCTAATGTGGCATAGCCTGTATTACTGTAATTAATTCAGCAACAACGGTGATTTGAAACATGTATCCTGCATTGTTTGCTGTTGAATGAACTGATTGTTAAAAGTACTAAATTGAAAGAAGATCATACTGTTGTGTTTCTGTGATTAAACCAAATGTTCTCATTACATATTACAATAATCTTGTGTTTGAAACAATGATTATGTGGGCTGAAAACATGTGCAACTGACTGAAAGCATTACATCAGGTTTTGAAAGAATGACTAGCTGTCCCAGCCAGCACAGCCATGTGGGGCCCAAATGGGTTTGACCTGGGCTATCTAACTGGGACCCAGCCAGTTTTGTCCTCGGTTTCCATGTTGGCCCCACATGGGTTTGCCCAGATGAAATGAACACTGCTTAGTATGCACAGTACAGGCTGTTAAATGTAACACTTCATCAGTGTTGGAGGTAATGAGATAATTAAGTGATTGAATAATGATTGTGCATTAATGATGAACACCTGCTGTTAACAAGCAGAATCACTGAAGGAAAGAGAAACACAAGAACTACTTCCAGCCACTGCCTTGGATGAAATCAACTGAAGATAAAATACATTACATCTCTCAAGATCTGATTAAACAACTCCACAAACAGCATTACCAGCTTCACTTATTACAAACCAGACTGACTTTATTTATGTCAGACATCTAACTAAAGAATTAAGAAGAGGTTTAGATGTTGATTACTTTTTTGAAAGTAATAGTTTGATTTGATGTTACCATTGTGGCGATCAGTGTGTGCTTTAGTCAGGCTCCTGACTTTTTAACATTAGTTTTTCTCTGGCAGCTGTGTCTGTTTGTTATGGCGAGAACAGCAAGAGAAAATATGATCAGATGCTGTAAGCTGATTGATGATATGAATATGATCGTCATATAGTGGCTTAACTCATTGATTATTTTTGAGGTTCATACGGGTAGTATGTTATTCATTTTGTTTTATTGTTGTGATTCTACAGCAAGAGATCCAGCACAGTTTAATCAGAACATCAAATGATTTTTAAAACACCATTTACACATGTTGGACTACAGAAAGTTCCACTTGCACAGAGACATCAAGAATCAGCATATGAATCTCAACAATGGTGACATGCTTCATGCTGCAATGCATTCTGGGTGCATCATACAAAACTTATCCATGGCTCCCAGAATGCATTGCAGCATGAAGCATGTCACCATTGTTGAGATTCATATGTTGATTCTTGATGTCTGTGTGTGAGTAAGATTAGGAGGAGGCCAAAATATGTAAATGGAGTTTTAAAAATAATTTGACGTTCTGATTAAATTCTATTATTCTCTTGTTGTAGAATCACAACAATAAAACAAAATGAATAACATACTACCGTATGAACCTCACAAATAATCAATGAGTTAAGCCACTATATGACGATCATATTCATATCATCAATCAGCTTACAGCGTCTGATCATATTTTCTCTTGCTGTTCTCGCCATAACAAACAGACACAGCTGCCAGAGAACAACTAATGTTAAAAAGTCAAGAGCCTGACTAAAGCACACACGGATCGCCACAATGGTAACATCAAATCAAACTATTACTTTCAAATAAGTAATCAACATCTAAACCTCTTCTTAATTCTTTTCTGTAGACATCTGACAGAAATAAAGTCAGTCTGGTTACTAATCAGTGAAGCTGGTAATGCTGTTTGTGGAGTTGTTTAATCAGATATTGAGAGATGTAATGTATTTTATCTTCAGTTGATTTCATCCAAGGCAGTGGCTGGAAGTAGTTCTTGTGTTTCTCTTTCCTTCAGTGATTCTGCTTGTTAACAGCAGGTGTTCATCATTAATGCACAATCATTATTCAATCACTTAATTATCTCATTACCTCCAACACTGATGAAGTGTTACATTAAACAGCCTGTACTGTGCATACTAAGCAGTGTTCATTTCATCTGGGCAAACCCATGTGGGGCCAACATGGAAACCGAGGACAAAACTGGCTGGGTCCCAGTTAGATAGCCCAGGTCAAACCCATTTGGGCCCCACATGGCTGTGCTGGCTGGGGTGCTACAAGTGTGATCAGTTTTGATTTTTGTACTAAGAGTTTTGAAAATGTACACCTAACTTGTGAAAATAGTACCAAAGCGAATAAAAAAAACTGTAAATGCGAATTTTTCATTTCGTGTTGCCCCATCCGCTCCTCGGCAACCAACGAGAGGAACGTCTGCACCTCGTCCACTGACCACGATTCGGCCATTTCTTTTTTTTAAGTTTATACTCTTTTTTGAAGCAAATACTTTTAAAACACGTGCTAGGAGTACTGCATTGGCTGTTGTGGCTGTTTAAATCTAGCGGGTTTAGTGTTTCTTGTCGTAAATACTAGGGCTGGGCGATATATCGCATGATATTGTTATGCGCATCTCGTCAGTAAAGCCGGTTCCTTGATTAGTAGTAAATCGCCTTCACCTGCTTTCAGATGGAGCGGCATCAGTGGCGGTTGTACATTGAATTACACCCTGGGCGAGACCCCCTTTGAGCGCCCCCCGCCCCCCCATTTGAACATAATTTTTCTTACCCCATTGGCAGATCATCATGTTTTGCTTGTTTTAAGCAAAAACTCAATGTTAAGTCTTTCACTCAATTTTAAGATATTAAGTCTTGTTTTCTGGGGAAATAAATAAAAAATGTATTTCCCCAGAAAACAAGACTTAATATCTTATGTCATTTTACCACTTTGTTAACGTTATGCATCTTTATTTAAAGGAACACTCCACCGTTTTTTGAAATAGGGCTTATTCATATTCTTTCATACATTTAGATAGGTGGGTAAATGCATTTTTGTCTCAGTGCATGCATTGTTTTAGTTTGACAGGGTCGGCGCTAGCTTAGCTTAGCACAATGAATGGAATCCTTTGTTGCCAGCTAGCATGTCCTGAGTAAAAGTGATAAAAAAATTTTTTTTAAACCCACGTAATTACTTCTTGTGGCCTGCGTATTCACAACGAGTACAAATAGCGATGCAGATTAACACTAGGTGATTTCTTAGGCAGATATTGACTTGGGACTATATTATGGGGAAGCACAGGCGAAGCACGGCTACTTAGGCGAAGCACTGCTACTTGGGCGCAGAGATATCACGCAACACATGAAATCCCACGACTTCTGTCAACATACCGGTGTGCAACGAGTCAAAACACAGAAGAACAACACGCGTGACCTGCACCGAGTGTCTTCGCTTTTGGATTGTTTTTTTTGAGAAGTTACAGTTACAGCAAACATGGTAATTATCTGCGTAGCAAAAGGTGGTGAGAACAAGCAAAGGACATACACGAATGTAATGTTTCACAGAATTCCATCGAATGTGGAACTGAGAAATAAATGGCTAGCAGCTCTGGAGATCTGTACTTCAACGCCTCTCAACAAAATCAAACAGTATCGTGTTTGCAAAGAGCATTTTGCACCGGAGGACTAAGTTACTTTGAAAAAATGGAATATGGGCCCAGAAAGACGGTGCTACGTCTGAAACATACGGCTGTCCCCATCCCATCTATTTTCAAAGCACAGGCAGAACAAAGTGCACATGTAAGTTGTCTTTTATTACTCTTCCATATGTTAATCTGTGTCTTTATTCAGTTATAAGATAGATGCTGAGAAGCTGTACTACGGTTCAAATAACGTTAGCCTCCTCTAGTATAACCTCATGTTGAATTCAACCTGTTTAGCATGAACAACCAAACTAAAATAAAAAAAATTGCTGTTATCGTTACCTGTAAAATGAAATGACTGAGGGCTAAGTTAGCTATATTTCTCTCACCGAGTTAGCCTGGTTCTTTTGACTCAGGAGTTTTAGTATAACTACTAGAGAGGAGAAGGCTACAAGCAGTTTACTATACATGTGTCATGTTTAAAATAATCACTTACTCTGTGGACAGCTGTCCATTTGGTCTATTCGGCGTGGGCCGTTTTTTCCAGTTCACTTTATCACACCGGAAAAAAAATTGAGTACTGCCGGATGAATCAACGCTGTGAAATCCGCGGTAGCTGTGACACAACTGCGGGGACGCTCATCTTGATCTGACACGTTGAGCCTGGTTATCGATGGCAGAAACTTGTCCCACTCGCCACAGCACAGACACTATTTCAGTCGGCATATTCCCCCACATTCACACCACCAGTTCGTGTTGGCTCTCATCCTCACGTCCTCGGGCTGTTGAGCGATCGCAACCTCCTCCTGTCGTTCTATTTCCATTTATTTTCTGTAAACTCTTGTATATAGGTATGGTTCTGGCTCACACAAAATCAGCCATGTTCATTGCCATTCATGTACTGTTGGGAAAATAGCCAGGCAGCTACTATTCACACCGGTATGTTGACGGAAGTCGTGGGATTTCATGTGTTGCGTGATATCTCTGCGCCCAAGTAGCAGTGCTTCGCCTAAGTAGCCGTGCTTCGCCTGTGCTTCCCCATAATATAGTCCCAAGTCAATATCTGCCTAAGAAATCACCTAGTGTTAATCTGCATCGCTATTTGTACTCGTTGTGAATACGCAGGCCACAAGAAGTAATTACGTGGGTTTTTATTTATTTTTTATCACTTTTACTCAGGCGTGCTAGCTGGCAACAAAGGATTCCATTCATTGTGCTAAGCTAAGCTAGCGCCGACCCTGTCAAACTAAAACAATGCATGCACTGAGACAAAAATGCATTTACCCACCTATCTAAATGTATGAAAGAATGTGAATAAGCCCTATTTCAAAAAACGGTGGAGTGTTCCTTTAAGAAATGTTTGATATTTGGACTGGAAACAAGACAAAAATACTAAGTAAGAAAAGCATTTTTGCAGTGTAATAACTGAACTTGTAACAGTTTTGTTGCAAAGCACAATATTATGGTGAAATTAGATCTCGTGTTTGAGTTAAAACCGAATTATTGTTAAGCATAGCAAAAATCATAGCAAAAAGGCTAACAAATAAGAGTTATACCCACTAATTAATATTGCCCCTTCATTCATGACATGGATACCGTAATCATACAGAGAAAACATAGTTGCATACCTTTATCTTTCGCTCGTTTCTAAATTGGACACCTGATGACTTTGACCTTTCTTGTCCATCTCTTATTTGGCACTCGACATCGACAATCAACAGATCCCCCCCCATACCAACTGTCACTCACGAGTCACGACCAGAAGTCAAGACTAAACCAATTCACCTTTGTGGTGGTGACCAAGCGTGCCGCACAAGCCCTCAAAAGTGAAGCCAAAACGTCTCGATCGCCCCCCGGTGACTGGTCCTAGTATAGGTTATAAGTCCCGCCTCCCCGTGTTATTCAACGGGACGTGAGACCAACTAAACAATTAAATTACACTTCAAATATCCTTTTTCCAAAGGTGGTTTATTTCATTTGCTGTCATTTTTATCACGCTGATGTAAGTTCAAGTGTCCGTTTCAAAAATAAGTTGGCTTTTAGTTAGTTACGTGATGCGGTGGTGTAACGTCATGATTGACAGATGTGATTGACAGGTTCTCTGAGCGAAGTAGTCACTGAAGCACCAACGGACATTTTTTCGGGATCTTCGGAAGACTGAGGAGATTGTATTTACTATATTTTAACAAGCCTCTTGTCGTACTGCAATCAATTTGTAAAAAAGTGTGCAGAATCCACTCTCCCTGAGTGCATTCTGCGAGAGTGAGGGCGGAGCGTTGATTTCGCGGCTTTACTTCCTGCACACTTACTGCGCAGGTCTGGTCCCGAGATCGCTACTGCGCAGACTCAAGTTCCAATATGTCAGCGCCATATCGGGACTCTGGCGGCTTCAGTTCTCATCAATGGAAGAGAGCGAAGGGGCGTCGTCCATCTTTTTTTACAGTCTATGGTGGTGACCAAGTAATCGTTTTGTATTACCTATTTTTATTAGCCATTCAGACCATTCAGAAAAACAAAAATGTGCAGGAAATATAGAGGCCTGTATTTATAATATTATGAATGAAATGTGCGTTATTTGGAAGAAAGTTGAGGTGTGACTGACTTAATTAACTATATGGATCCCCCCCCCCCTTTGTCCGTTCCATTTGGGAGAGACCTGTCATCCGCGCCTGCGCCTCCGCGCCCCCTCCCCTTTCCCCTTCTCAAAAAAACAGCTTCTGTGCACTGCATCTTCTCAGCAAGCAGGGGCGTCTGCAGCTGCAGGGGGCACAAATTTGCCAATTCCCCACACAGTGAAATGATAGATAATAGAAAACCACTTCGCGGCGCAGATTTATTTATTTTTTTCTCGTGCCGGCGGCGCCACCCCCCCAAAAATACCGCCCCGGGCGATTGCCCGGTTCGCCCATGCCAAAAACCGCTACTGAGCGGCATTTACTACACAGAAAAAACTCCAGTGTTAAATTAACACTCAAGAGTTAATGAGATAATTAAGTGATTAATTTAGTGATGATTGAGCATTATTCAAGACACCTGATGTTAACAAGCAGAATCACTGAAGGAGAAAATCACAAATTGTAAGCCACCGTTATGGCGATCATTGTTTGCTTTAGTTGGACTCTTGACCCTTATATGTTTAATTTAGATTTTGTTTGGTTGTTGTATCTGAGTTATAACTGCCAGTTGAACAAAGAATAAAGTGATCTGATGGTGTTGGTTATATTATGACATTCATCATTTGAACTTGATCACTGTACTCATTAAGATCCTTCTTTCTGACTTCGATTTATGTTGTTGGTTACACAGCATAACTGTGAATTTGCATAAATGCCCAGAATTTTTAATATAATATAAAGGATTTCTTATAAGTTGTTAAAAAAAAAAAACTCTTTATTTTAGACACTTACAGACGTCAAGATTCAGTCTATGCATCTCAACAATGGTGACGAGCAGAATATTCAATTAGGAAAAGTAAATTACATAGACAATTCAGATCATAATTCATTCATACCGCAATGCATGATGGGAGCCATTAATGAGTTGTGATTGGTGGCAGCCACTGCAACATGCTTTATTATTGTCACCATTGTTGAGATTCACAGGCTGATTATTGATGTCTGTGTTTCTAAATGAATTTATTTGAAAGTGTTTTGATCAGAACAATGTTTATTAAATACATTGGATTATAAGTAAAGTACTGATAATCATATGCTGTAGAAACACAAAGCTGCTGCTAACAAGCTAAACCAAACTTTAAAAAAGTTTAATTTTTCAGATCACAGCATGATTGTCGAAACATAATCAACACTATCAGATCACACTTTACTTTGTTCATTTAGCTGTTATAAATCAATAACAGCAGACAAACAACAATACAATTTAAAGTAAACATATAAGGGTCTAGAGCCCAACTAAAGCAAACACCCAATGGTAACTTACAATTTGTGATTTTCTCCTTCAGTGATTCTGCTTGTTAACATCAGGTGTCTTCAATAATGCTCAATCATCACTAAATTAATCACTTAATTATCTCATTAACTTTAACACTCTTGAGTGTTAATTTAACACTCATATTTTAACACTTTACACTCTTGAGTGTGGACTCATATACACTCCCAGTCCCAGGAGTGTTAATTTAACACCGCTCCATCTGAAAGCAGGTGATGGCGATTTACTACTAATCAAGGGAACCGGCTTTACTGACGAGATGCGCATAACAATATTGTGCGATATATCGCCCAGCCCTACTCAGAATGCATTGCAGCATGAAGCATGTCACCATTGTTGAGATTCATATGCTGATTCTTGATGTCTGTGTGCAAGTAGAACTTTCAGTAGTCCAACATGTGTAAATGGGGTTTTAAAAATCATTTGATGTTCTGATTAGACTGTGCTGGATCTCTTGCTGTAGAATCACAACAATAAAACAAAATGAATGACATACTACCCGTACAAACCTTACACAATCATTATTCAATCACTTAATTATCTCATTACCTCCAACACTGATTCAGTGTTACATTAAACAGCCTGTACTGTGCACACTAAGCAGTGTTCATTTCATCTGGGCAAACCCATGTGGGGCCTACATGGAAACTGGGGGAAAAACTGGCTGGGTCCCAGTTAGATAGTCCAGGTCAAACCCATTTAGGCCCCACATGGCTGTGCTGGCTGATATAATTACAAGGCTGAGGCGTACTTACACAAAAACAAACAAATTGCACAAACTTTCCATTTGCATTTGAAATTGAACTCACTTCCTTCACTCCGGTAACTGTCCATGCCGGATCTGTCATCACCATTGTTTTAAAAATGTAATCACGGAAAGCAAAACAAGGTATTAGCATGACCGCATCCAGCTAGCCAGGCCAATAGACCACTGTTTGATTGAGATAGGGGCGCATGAATGCGCGCGCAGCTTGGGGCGCTAACAGAATTGCCCATAGCTAACTAGATTTGAGCTCGCTGATTGGCTACAGTTTATTTCAAACATTCATCTTAAATCAGCAATTGGCTAAGCTGCTCCAAAGACCAGCCTCTTTGGGGCATTTCTCCAGCGCCCCAGAGCTGATGACACATGCACGCAGTTGGAGGAGACGTGTTGAAAAAGCATCATATTTTACACATATACTGGGTGCATTTAATATCTCAAACACACAAATACTGACAATTTGTATGTATGATTTTGTATTTACTTATTTATTTAATGAGTGTGGCTAAACTGCGCCCCCCAGCACCCTAGCGCCCTCTATTGGCCAGCCGCCCCTGAGATATATATATATGAAAGGGGGGATGCAGAGATAAAATTTCTGATTGTTTAAATGATCAGCCCTTTGGGGCCCCATTAAAATGCGGGGCCCTAGGCAATTACCTGCCCTATTGCTAAATATATGCTGTACAAGGACAGTACTGCAATAATCAATAACATAAACCACTTAGGCTCTAAAAGAGTTCAGTGATGCAGGTCTAATAATGATTATGTCAAAACACAACCAACACAATCAGATCACTTTTTCTCTTTATTCATCTGGCTGTTATAACTCAGTTACAGCAATCAAACAAAATCGAATGTTTATAATTCAGTGGACAAAAGCCAAACTAAAGCAAACACTGATCAAAATAAAGCCTAAATATAACACATATTTTGTATATTTGTTTGCGGTCTGTTTCTGTATGATGCCAAGACTGTACTGTGAATATGACGATATAGAAATCAACAAGAGGTTAACTGGCTAAGCCAGAAAGGACATGATTTCCAGTAAATGATGCAGAGAAATAACAGGATGTGACACTTCAGCAGAATAACAACTATGAGAATGTGTGGGTATACTGCAAAAAGAGATGTGTCAAAAAACAACACATGTGACTGTGTAGATAGCATTTTGACACGTTGTGTAGATTTAAGCACAAAATGTGTGTTAAAATGTAACTCTGGATAGAATAGAACTGGGTGGAGGGCAGTTTGTGTTTATGAAAAAAAATATAGGTATATTTTGTATGGTATCCCATAAAATACTCTAAAATAAATAAAGCAATACATTCAAATAAATAAATAAAATCTTAATTCATAAAAACTCAAAGATTAACGGGTGTTTTTTGGCAGCCAATCACATCATGCCTCTTTTTCAATGTCTTTTTCAAATGCTGCTTTCACTTGTTATTAATAACCAGATTAACTTTATTTCTGCCAGACTCTACAGAAGCTCTTATTGAGAATGAACAGGTTTTGGTGTTGATGATTCATTGAACGTTTCATTTAAAGTCACCAGAATCGTGATCAGTGTCAGCTTTATTTGAGCTCTTGACCCTTGACTCTTTAACATCAGTTTTCTCTGATTGCTGTGAATATGTCTTTATTTTAACACGTTTCAAGCAGCAGAAATAATCATGAGAAAAATATGCTCAGATGATAATATTATCATCATGGACATGCTATGCTCAGCATGAGTTTAATAATTGAAAGATGAGTATGTTATATGTTAAATGATTTATAAAAAGATTAGCATATTGTAATTAACTTAAAATAATTTTTTTAATACACAGTTCATTCAGAACTTTACAGACTATGGTATCAAACAGACATCAAGAATCAGCACATGAATCTCAACAATGGTGACAAACAAAAAGCTTCATGCCGCAATGCATGCTGGGTGCCACCATAGTACAAATCTCATCCATGACTCCCAGCATGCATTGCGGCATGAAGCTTTTTGTTTGTCACCATTGTTGAGATTCATACGCTGATTCTTGAGGTCTGTGTTTGACTAGTTTCTGTTGAAGATTAACATTTTCTGATTTTTTTTTTTTATTTATTCTGCACTGCTGGATAGCATGATGTCGTGTCACAAGATTGTTATAACTAACAGCACATAAATTAAATGCGCACCATCCATTTACTCATAAACTTGATCAGATCAGCACTTGTTGATTATGACATCATCAAGAAACATCTGATCATATTTTCTCTCACCATAACACATGCATTTTATTAAAATACAGTTAAAGCAGCCAGAGAAACACTAAAAACTAAAAGAAGAGTAAAGGGTCAAGAGCTCAAATAAAGGAGCCATTAATCACGATTCTGGTGACTTCAAATAAAACATTCAATGAAACATCCACATCTAACACTCAGTTAATTCTCAATAAGAGCTTGTCTATGTAGATTCATGATGTCTAAACCATCCAAATGTTCAAACAAACTCTTTATTAAACGTCACTGGACTCCATAAACACAAGTTAACAATACGTTTCAGTGTTCGTCTAAACACTCAGTTGTAAAAACACAGGAAGTAACTCTGGCAAATACACACCGACTACAGTCACATGTGACACATATCTGACACAAGTTGTGTAACTAACACATTAGTGTGTAAAAGGTTTCAACACACTTCTGTGTAAGAGGAATAACACATTATTTGTGTTAAAGGCAGAGGTGGGAGTAAGTCACATGAACAAGTCACAAGTCTCAAGTCTTAACCTTCAAGTCTCAAGCAAGTCCAAGTCAATTTTGTGAAAAGCAAGTCAAGTCAAGTCATTAATTGAGTGATGATTGAGCATTATTGAAGACACCTGATGATAACAAGCAGAATCACTGAAGGAGAAAATATCAAATTGTAAGTTACCATTATGGCGATTTGTGTTTGCTTTAGTTGGGCTCTTGACCATTTTATGTTTACCTTAAATTTTGTTTGTCTGCTGTTATTGATTTATAACAGTCAAATGAACAAAGAAAAGTGTGATCTGATAGTGTTGGTTATGTTTTGACATAATCATGTTGTGAACCTTAAAAAGAAATTTATTGAGGTATCTTATCTTGATAATTACAGCAGCTCTGCCATTCTACAGCATATGATTATCAGTATTTTTCATAAAATTCAAAATATTTATTAAACATTGTTCTGATCAAAACACTTTCAAATGAATTTATTTAGAAACACAGATATCAATAATCAGCCTGTGAATCTCAACAATGGTGACAATAATAAAGCATGTTGCAGTGGCTGCCACCAATCACAACTCATTAATGGCTCCCATCATGCATTGCGGTATGAATAAATTATGATCTGAATTGTCTATGTAATTTACTTTTCCTAATTGAATATTCTGCTCGTCACCATTGTTGAGATGCATAGACTGAATCTTGACGTCTGTGTGTGCCTAAAAGAAAGATTTTTTCATCTTTTTTTTTTTCAAAACAACTTTTAAGAAATCCTTTGTATTATATCTATCTGGATATTTATGCAGAATCACAGTTATGCTGTAAACAACAACATAAATCTAAGTCAGAAAGAAGGATCTTAATGAGTTCAGTGATCAAGTTGAAATGATGTTTGTCATAATATAACCAACACCATCAGATCACTTTTTTGCTTTGTTCATCTGGCAGTTATAACTCAGATACAACAGTCAGACAAAATTTAAAATAAACATATATGGGTCAAGAGTCCAACTAAAGCAAACACAAATCGCCATAATGGTAACTTACAATTTGATATTTTCTCCTTCAGTGATTCTGCTTGTTATCATCAGGTGTCTTCAATAATGCTCAATCATCACTCAATTAATGACTTGACTTGACTTGCTTTTCACAAAATTGACTTGGACTTGCTTGAGACTTGAAGGTTAAGACTTGAGACTTGTGACTTGTTCATGTGACTTACTCCCACCTCTGGTTAAAGGTAATTCAAAATGTGTAGTCCTTATAAACACAGAGATGTGTTAAGAATCGACACAGTCAAGTCAATTTATTTATAGAGCACACAACATAAACACAACGTTTGTTGATCCACAGTGCTTTACAGACGGACAAAAGGTTAATGGAGAAAAAGTAATAATAATAATAATAATAAAAGAAAAAAAAATCCATACACAGCATCACTCAAATGCAAGAGTATAAAAATGAGTCTTTAAGCTAGATTTAAAAACGTTGAGTGATGGAGAGGCCCTGATATTAAAGGGTAAGGGGCAGCAATCGCGAAAACTCTGTCACCTTTGGATTTGCAACGTGAACGAGGGACAGATAAAAGAAGCTGGTTACAAGATCTTAATGACCTAGAGGTTGTATATGGCTGGATAAGGTCACAGATATAATCCGGGGCTGATTTTTGCAGTGCCTTGTATACAAAAAGAAGGACCTTAAAATCAACTCTGAATTTGATAGGGAGCCAGTGCAATGAAGCAAGAACAGGAGTAATATGCTCCCGCTTTTTTGTTCCTGTCAGCAATCTGGCTGCCATGTTTTGAACCATCTGAAGCCGACACAGGTTGTGTGTTAAATTTGACACAACATGTGTTGTCCCTGAGCACACACACTACATGTGTTAAAATCTACACAACGTGTCATTTTTGACATCTCTTTTTAGAGGTTGTGTTGTTTTCAACTCATTTTATAAGAGCGTGCCGACACTCACCATCACTGTGAATGGTATGCAGTGTTTGCTATGTTCTCAAACAAACAGGCCAGTGTAAATACAAGTTATTTATATACAATATTATGTCAGTTGCTAAATTTTAATTAAATTCAAAGTGTAAACTCCGTTAAATGTAATCTCTTCATGAACTTTTATCAAAAGCAGCATTATCAATTAGGGGTTGAAGCGTGAATAACTGAATAATGTCCAGTACAGTGAGTCTGTCCAGTCATTGCGCTTGAAACATATTTTTGCATCTGGGCCTTTCGCTTTATTTTTTTTAAATGACACAATTAGTGTTAAAATGACTTTCACATTTATTGTGTTAAATTTGACACAACATGTGTTGTCCCTGAGCACACTCACTACATGTGTTAAAACTGACACAACGTGTCATTTTTAACACCTCTTTTTAGGGTGATACTTTCAAATCATACTTTTGGTTTCAAAAAAATGTAGCAAGCGGAACTTATCGAAAGTGAAATTTAAATTGAGATTAATATATTAGAATAATATTACATTCATATTTTATTTTATATTTCCATAAATGCATATATATATATATATATATATATTGGTAACACTTTACAATAATGTCTCATTTGTTAACATTAGTTAATGCATTAGTTAACATGAAATAACTATGAAGTATGACATGTTTTTTTTGTTGTTGTTGTATTTACCTAAAGTAAAAAAAAAAGTAAAAAATAAATAAAAAAAAGTCACTGTTTGGTTATGTATTGTTCACAAGTGTATTAACTAATGTTACCAGATTCTAATAACAACCCAAATTCTGCATAGATGATGTTTAAATCAAATTACACACACAAAAAAAAAAAAGAAAGAAAAGGGGGCAGTAAAACCCCACTCTAATCAGCTTTTGACACAGGCACACACAGACATCAAGAATCAGCGTATGAATCTCAGCAATGGTGACAAACAGCATATTCATATAAACATTGGGAAACAAGTGACTAAAACGTCACAAAAAACAGCAGAAATAAAATAGCAGGAATAAGGAAATTACTAAGACAATTAAACTCATTATTTATGATGGGCCATGAATGAATTTTGATTGGTGGTACCCAGAATGCACTGCAGCATGCTTTATAACAATGTCACCATTGTTGAGATTCACAGGCTGATTCTTGATATCTGTGTGTCTATATCAGACTTTAACCAACACTGAGTGAGGACCTCAAGCAAATTTAATCAGTGAGTACCTAAAAATATGTTTTGTTTTTGTAGAAATTATAAAAGTAATATATATGTTTTACAGTAAATATATCTTTGTCTAGAGATATAATTATACTAAATACATTAATTAGTCAAAACACATCTAACAGACCATAATCTTATTTACTACAAAATTATGTGCTTATTTATTTAGCAAAATGTCAATCTTCATTTTTATAACAGAAAATACAATACAACTAAATTAAGATACAGTAACTTCACATAATAAAATTTTCACATGTATAACAGATTGTCACCGTAAAAACAGTCCATTGTGTCGTGGAACAAGCAATGCTGTATATAAATATATGGATAGCATTGTAATTTAAACTTTAATTTATCATTTTATTAGTTCATTAAGTAATTATGCTAACTCAACTAATTTAATGTAAAGAGCTTAATACTAATTAAATAATGTCAACTATAGTAAATTTGCTGATTAGAGTTGCATAGACTACACTAAATTTTTTTTATTTTTGCCTCTTGATAAATTTAATGAATTAAAAGAAGATAAAGTAACACGATTGTTTAATATTTTGTCACAACTTAATTTAATTGTGTTCAGTCAACCTAATATATTTAAAACTGAAGTTTACTTAATTTGTGTGAAAACTACATGAATCATTTTTGTTGACAACTAACTGGGCAGTGGATCTGTAGTTCCCAGCATGCTTTGCAAGGGACTGCATTAGGAGGGTAAATTTAGGGATTAAAGTGTTATTTTATGTGTTTTTCTGTAAATGGAAAGATGTTGTTAGTTAATTTTAGTGTTTAATATTCAGTTATGTTAGAAACTTAGAGGACTTTCTGTAATGGTTTTGAATTTTGTGGTTACCATTATGCAGAAGAGTGGCGACTGTGTTTAGGATGTGGGCTCAGTCTTATGGTGTATGTACTTTAAACTTTGTGTTCAGGCTGTAGGCACTTAGTATACTCTATGTGTAAATCTCACTTGCAGACCTGCACAAGTAATATTTAATATTATATTACTATGTAAAAAAAGTTTTTAATGCAATTGAACATTAGTAGTGTCTACCATTAGAAGTGACCGTAGAGTCAAATTAACTAAAATGATAATGTTGGTGATTTAAGGCAAGACAAAAACTAAACGTAGTTAACCTGACAAAACTGTATCCAGCAGGTATGACTAAAATTAATATAAATTTGTACAACAAAATTACAACAAATTATTTCAAACTAATTCGATTTTGTTGGAAAAATGTAATTCAATTTCGTGGAAAACCTTTCCTTAATTTAATTAAGTTAGTTCAACAGATTATTTTTTTGAGTGTACTGTAAAATAAGTTGGATACAACTATATTTAATTAAGTTGAATGCAAATTAAGTAAATTAGTTGGTCCAAAACATTGCAAATTAGTTGGGCTGACACTATTAAATTAAGCTGTGCCCAACCATAGTAAATAAGTTGAATCAACCTTAATAAATTAAGTTGACCCAACGTAAGTACATTATGCAATAATGCTGAAATAAAGCAAGTTAATCATGTAGAAATCATTTCCATGTTCATTCAAAGAGGGTTTTTTGTGTAAATATTTAGACTAATTGCATGTTTATATTAATCTCTGCTTAAATATGGGTGCATGGAGGAATATAGCCTATTCCGCGCTCAAGCGCATGCATAAATCTTGCCGCAAAGCATCAGTAAATGTAGGCTATTGATAATAAATGTTTCTGAAAACATTAACGAGGCATTTTAATTGTCTATTAATAAACTAATGTTTTGTAAATCAGTTTTGGCTGCAAACATATCTCCACATATCTCCACTGTAAAGTGTATATATATATATACATATTTCAAGGCTACCCAAATATAGTGATAAGTTAAAATCTACCTTAAATAATTAAGGTATCATTAAAACCTTTAAACAACAACCTTTACAAAAAAAATGGTTTAGCAGAGGCTGTCTCTTGATATTGTACACAGCAAAAACTTACAAAAACTTATGTAAGCAATAAGGTACGAGAGGCTGTGCTGTATCATGAATAAGTAACGGCTGAAGGGCGTTGTTAGGCACGACGCGAAGCGGACTGACCTGAAGGAAAATGCAATGTCTACTGTGAATGCAGGTAACTTTACACTCGCTTTCTAGATCTCTCACAATACTCCACTATTAGCTTCAATGAACAATATCAATGAGATCACACATGTGTTTAAGTTGCTAAGAGTGGTTGTTAGCGGTGTTGTGTACTAGTGATACATAGAACCATTGGGTGAAGCGGTCATAGCTGTGTTTTATCGTGAATAAAGCACAGCCATTGACCAATCAGAATCAAGGATTGGAACTAACTGTTTTATAAATATATATAACACTTTAACATTCTTGAGTCTGGAGCCATACACTGGAGTTTTTGCTGGGAACAATATAGAGACTATATATATTCTTTTTTTTAAGGTTGTTGTTTAAAGGTTTTAATGATACCTTATTTATTTAAGGTAGATTTTAACTTATCACGCCTTGAAACATGTATGTATGTATGTATGTATGTATGTATGTATTTATGTATTATATATATATATATATATATATATATATATGAGGGGCCGTACAAGCCAAAATCCATTCTTCGACTCTCACACACATACATTCTCCTTGTGAATGTATGTGTGTGAGAGTAGAAATGTATGTATGTGAAAGGAGAATGTATGTGTGTGAGAGTAGAAGAATGGATTTTGGCTTGTACGGCCCCTCATATATATATATATATATACACACACACTCTGATAAAAATAAAGTACGTAATTGTAGTTTAGCTTTTGTACCCTTGTGACAAAACTTTTATTTCCTTTATTTCAAGGCTACTCAAATATAGTGATAAGTTAAAATCTAAGGTAAAAAAACTAAATCACAGTGATGCTGTAATCAGCAATATAAACTTAAGTCAGAGATTAGACTCTAAATGAGATTTGTGATTCAGGTCGAATTATGATTATGTCAAAACATAACCAACACCACCTGATCAACTTTTCTCTTTGTTCATCTGAGAGTTATAACTCAAATACAACAGCCAAACAATATCTAATGTTAATGATATAACGGTCAAGAGCCCAACTAAAGCAAACACTGATCACCATAAAGGTGTCTTAAAAAATTGATTTTCTCCTTTGGTGATTCTGCTTGTTAACATCAGGTGTCTTCAATAATGCTCAATCATCACTCAATGAATCACTTAATGAGCTCATTAACTTTAACTTCATTAAAATGCGGGGCCCCAGGCAATTACCTGTTACCTATTGCGACGCCTTTAGCCTAAAAAAAAAGAACTTTTGAAATCCTTTGGATTACATTAAAAATGATAAATATATGATGTACAAGGACAGTACTGCTATAATCAAAAAAAATAAACCTATTAGGCTCTAAATGAGTTTAGCAATTTATTCAGGTCTAATAATGATTGTCAAAAATAATAAATTTCAAGGTAAAGAGAAATATCTAAAAAATGTCTTACTTTTATTCATTGGTCTAAATACATGTTTAACTCCTTTTTAACAGGATAACATAAAGGAAGAGCTTTGGAGAACAGAGAAGGTGAGTGAAGTATCATGTTAAAATACATGCTGCACATTTAGAAACATTAAATAATTTATAAGAAGTAAATATAAAAAAATGTCTTGCTGGAACTCGTTTCTCTAATCTTTTTAAATAACATTTTAATGTTTTTACCTGGTCTACAAGTCTGAGGAAAGTCACAGAGATAAAA
The DNA here is from genome assembly GCF_951802725.1 of Rutilus rutilus. Classification (NCBI taxonomy): domain Eukaryota; kingdom Metazoa; phylum Chordata; class Actinopteri; order Cypriniformes; family Leuciscidae; genus Rutilus; species Rutilus rutilus. The sequence continues at coordinate 21,038,896 of NC_140209.1, forward strand.
CCTGTAAATATGCCAAGAATTTATGTAAAATGTAGAACTAATAGTAATTGTTAACATGATGATGTAAAATAAACAGGGCAAGAGCTTTATTACAGCTAAACCAGACAATATTTACAGAAAAACGATGTTAGAAAAATGAACGCGCAGTATCACATTTATGCCTCAGAACAATAGGCCAACTTAGTTTTGTTTTTCAACTCAGAGTTTAAAACAAAAAGACACTATTCAGATTAATATATTATAATAATATTACATTCATCTTTTATTTTAAATTTCTTTGTAATCAAATACAATTTCTAATTCCTTTTCATTTTTTGGCAAGTATATGGTTTAAATTAAAACATGAAAACTTGTGTGATATTCCTTTAAAATAATGTTTTATTATTATTATTATTATTATTAAAAAGTACATTTTACTGTGCAATTTCTTTCATATTTTCTTCAAGTTATACCAAACTTTTATTTTGACGGGTTGTAAAGAGTATCTGTGTTTTTATGATATGATGAATGAATGAGGATAGTTTTATGTTTTATCAAAATAAAATGGTGAAATGCTGATGAAGTGACTCTCATAGCAGCTCTGCGACCACGTTTCGCTTCGCAACACAAATGGGGTGAATTTTGGAATGAACATGTCAAAACGATGTTGATACGTATCCTCACGGATATATGTCCCATATTTGTTTATATAACCATAAAATATGTCCACCCTGCCATGGACAAATTCAAAGTAGAATAAATAAATTTCCATTGCATAGTGATTATAAAATGTAGATATGCAGAAAGATAATGTGTCCCTTTCCCAACAAAACATTTTAGTTAATGGTAAAATTCTTTCCCAGATAGCAACATTGTGGCATGATGGCACTTGTGGAATGCGGATCTGGCCCACATGTAGCGTGGAATGATGGCACTTGGGTGGGCCACTCCTGTTTGCCAGATCTGGGCCACAAGCAGGCCATAGCAATGCCACATGTCAGCCAAGAGCAAAGAAATAAACCAGAACTGGACCTTATCTGAGCCACAAAGTCTCTGTATATTAAATATGGAGTCATCTCAGCCTTAATAAGCCTGTTAATAAGCAGAATCCGTGAAGGAAAGAAGAGAACAGAAAAAGAGACGAGCAGAAACACAAGAACTACAACTGACTTCAGACACAGCCTTAGATGAAATCAACTGAAGAGAAAAGAAGACATTAAATCTGTGAAGATCTCAGCAGAGGAGGATTAAACAACTCCACAAACAGCATTACCAGCTTCACTTATTACTAACCAGACTGACTTTATTTCTGTCAGACGTCTACAGAAGTTCATATTGAGAATTAACAGAGGTTTAACTCTAATGTGTTTCTGCTGAGATCTTGAGCTATTTAATGTCTTCTACAGTGGTGTAGTCTAGTTTTTTGTAGTGAGTATACTCTAATATAACCCAATTATTTTGACAGGTTGTCGTAAAGACATAACAGTTTCTGTGTGTATATGAAACGAATGAATGACGATAGTTTTATCAAATGAAATGGTGAAATTCTCATCAAGTGACTCTCATAGCAGCTCTGCGATGAAATGCACATGTGTAGCTTACATCATGTCTCAATACAGTGAAATGCTGAAAACACCACGAGCGTGAGTCACGCGTGCTTCTCTGTGTGTGTGTGTGTGTGTGTGTGTGTGTGTGTGTGTGTGCGTGTGCGTGTGCGTGTGCGTGTGCGTGTGCGTGTGCGTGTGTGTGTGTGTGTAGTGGAGCATACACTGAGCGGCGCGCTCATTCCCAGAGACGCGTAGAACAATTTCAGTCTCTTTTAGCTTTAATATTCATAGACACTAGTCCATATCGAGATTTGATTCATTGTACAGCAGCTACTTTTTATTTATTCATTCAAAAATAGCCTAATTCCGTGACGTTCTGCTTTATATAGCAAGTTCCATTTGTGACTGGATTCCGCGATTCGATCCGTCGCATCGCAAACACAGACGGGGTGAATTTATGAATGAAAGTGTGAAAGTTCTGACACAAAACGAAGTTGATACGTATCCTCACGCTTTTTTAAGTGGGTATACGCAAATCCTTGGCCTTTTCTAGTGGGTATACGGCGTATACCTGCGTATCACGTAGACTACACCACTGGTCTTCTATTATCTTCAGTTGATTTAATCTAAGGCTGTGGCTAAAGTCAGTTGTAGTTTCTCTGTTCTTCAGTGATTCTGCTTGTTAACAGCAGGTGTTCATCATTAACCCTTTCACACATAAGTTTAAAATATTCTGGCTGACCCCCCAGCGTGAGTTTTTAAAGGTGACCGTCATTTAGAACGTGTCACTTTATGGTTTCCATGGTGACGCGTCATTGCTTGTCACGTGACACACCGCAGCAACAACAGAGCTGAATGAATGATGATCTGCTTTTATGTCATTTTTCCTTTTTTATTCAAAATATTCACAAATTTGTTAGATATGGCATGAAATATCTGATATTCCGATTGTCAAATATATGCAAGTGGAAGTGTTTTGTTGTTTAAACACCTTTATAACGATCACGTTAGTTGAGCTGTATGCGCGATGGGCGCCGCCATTTTAGTTTGTGCCGCAGACGCAGTTCAGAGAATCAGATCTATTGGATTTACAACCTCTATGTTTACAACACGTGAATTCCTCCACTTCTCCCGAAATACATAAAAGTAAGTGGCAGGTGAACTGGGAGAAGAATAGAGTAAACTTTAAAGTTACTTTCACAATGTGTATCTGATATGAATAAAACTAATTATAATCGAAAGGATTATTATTGCCTCTTCCTTTGACATCAGTGTGTATTTTACAAACTCTAAATGTATTGTTTTTTTAGTACTTATATGTCTGAAACCTAAAATAAACATTATGTGGTTGAAAACACTGAAAAGTTGTGATATATGACAGCTCTGAGCGTGTCCGTCTCTGGATCAGCGCCAGCCAACGCGCGAAAGCACATTTGAATTTAGCAGTTGATCACGTCATGCACTGACCGTTCTAATCACACCGGTGCTCCAGGGACCAGCCTAGACTGATCACACCGGAGTGATCGTACGTGCGAAAGGGTTAATGCTCAATCATCACTTAATTAACTCATTAACTTCAACACCGCTTTAACTCTGTAGTGTGCACACATATGAACTAGGGCTGGGCGATTTAAATCGCGATATTGTCATGCGTATCTCGTCAGTAAAGCCGGTTCCTTGATTAGTAGTAAATCGCCATCACCTGCTTTCAGATGGAGCGGCATTTACTACAAAGAGCCGTAGTTAACTGACAAGCTGAGCCATATCGCATCAATATCGCGGACGTATCGCCAGCGATAATTAATGCGATATGGCTCAGCTTGTCAGTTAACTACGGCTCTTTGTACACAGCACAAACTCCAGTGTTAAATTGACACTCCTGGGAGTGTATGAGTCCACACTCAAGAGTGTTTAAGTTAATGAGATAATTAAGTGATTAATTTAGTGATGATTGAACCCAGTTTCCACTTTACAGACTTTTTATATAGTGTATTAATGTCAGTACTGCATTCAGCAGCTTTATTTCTCAAAATGTGCATCTAAGACACTTCTTTATATTGTTATTCCCTCCGCATGGCAACAGCTTTTAATGTGTTGTAGCCTAGTTCATATAACTGCAACCTCACTGACCTGTTCTTCTCATCTGATTGTCTTTAGTATGGATTCAGTGGGAGTGACCGTGTTAAAAAAAGCAGCTTTGGGGAGATCCTTCAAGTTGGGCATGCTGTATGACTGCAGAAGAGATGCATTAATACCAGGTAACATACATATACATATATATATATACATACACACATATATATATATATATATATATATATATATATATATATATATATATATACACACATACACATATACATATATATATATATATATATACATACACACATACACACACACACACATATATATATATATATATATATATATATATATATATATATATATATATATATATATATATATATATATATATATATATATAGGTACTAACATACTTATACATAAACATATATATATATATATATATATATATATATATATATATATATATATATATATATATATATATATATATATATATAAATGCATATACCATTTAATGAAAACAAGCGCAAATACAATTCAAAATTAAAACAGAGAACTAATAACAACCCAGGTAACAATTTTTGGTTCCCAGAATGTTCTCAGGTCAATCCAAACACATGCATATTTAAAGGGGTGGTATAATGCCCTTTTCACAAGATGTAAAACAAGTCTTTGATGTCCTCAGAGTGTACATGTGAATTTATAGCTCAAAATACCCCACAGATATTTTTATATAGCATATTAAAATTGTCAATTTTTGAGGGTGAGCCAAAACGCACCATTTTGTGTCTGTCCCTTTAAATGCAAATGTGCCGCTGCTCCGGCACAGAGGGCAGAGCTTCAACAGCTTGCTCTCACACACACATGCACTGAAAATTTCTAAAACGTTTAGCCTTTTTATGTTCAAACCGGAGTCAGACAAAGATGGAGAGACTCAAAGAAGTGACAACATGTAGAAAAAACAGGACATTTCTGAATGGTTAGTTGATAAATTTATGTACCTTATGTGTAGTTATCTTCTAGTCATTGATTAGCATATTCTCTCTTGATAATCTATAAATTGTGTCCAGGGGGTGGGGTTTATGTAGATTTTAGGGTTGGTGATGTCACTAACCCGGGAGGAATGTCATGTAGCCTAGTCTCTACCAGCCATTTGTTGTAGTCCTTAAAAAGTTAATTCTTTAAAAGCAAATATCTCCTTTTGCTTTGAACTTTGAGCATTGTAACTTTGCAGATGTTGATAATGCTCAACAGCAACATTACACAATAACTAAAGTTAAAAAAGTGAAATCATAATCAACCACCCCTTTAAGGTTTTTTTTTTTTTTTTTGGTTTGTCAGGAAGAGTTCACTAAGCTAGTCACATCATAAAGTTAATGAGATAATTAAGTTATTAATTGATGATTGAGCATTATTGAAGATACCTGATGATAATCAGCAGAATCAGTGAAGGAAAGAGAAACAACCAGAACAGAAAAAAGAGAAACACAAGAACTACTAACTTCGAGTCATTACACATTATTGCACTTATTTGACCAGTTGGACTTTATTTCTGTCATACATCTACACACGTTCTTATTTAGATTCAACAGAAGTTTAGATGGTAATGTTTTATGGAATGTTTTGTTTCAGGTCACCATTATGGTGGTCAGTGTTTACTTTAGTTGGGCTCTTGACCCTTCGCTCTTTAACATTAGTTTTTCTCTGTCTGCTCCAACTCTGTGTTTATAAAGCATATTTGTTGTAGCAAGAGAATCTATGGCCTGGGCTACGTTTCCCAAAAGTGATGTAAGCCTAATTTGATTGTATGGGCCATTTGTAGCAGTTTCATCTATGATCAAGTTAGTCTTAAGATGCTTTTTAGAAATGCAGCCCTGGTTGTGTTTTGATGATGCAATTAATAGTGACCTGATTCACTGATTTCACCCAGCATTATAAACTGATTAGTTTAAACCGATGCGTTTTAACACTAGAAGTGCCAGAATTCCATAACTACTAGAACTGCCGCAAGCGGTCATTTAATGATATCTTTAATGATAAATACCCAATTGAGAGATTAATGCATTTATTGTATTAGGATGTCTTTTAAAAACAAAACACCACCAAACTGTACATTTAAACAAGTTTAATTATACATTTATAAATAAATAATATCCGTAGATGTCCTGAAAAAAATGACGGAGTAGCCTATGTTTTCATGTTTCCACTGTTTGATCACACACACACACACACACACACACACACACACACACACACACACACACACACACACACACACACACACACACACACACACACACACACACACACACACACACACACACACACACACACACACACACACACACACACACACACACACACACACACACACACACCATATTCCAGCATTGCAATCTTGACATTGCAGCCTGTTCATTATAGCCATAATAAAATATAATAATAAAATAGTCAACCTAACATATACAAATTCCACTGCTCTGTTTGTCAGTAGCCTAGTACAATTCGTACCATTTTGCGCATGTGAAGAGAATGATTTTTTTCGGTCGATATTGGAACGTGAGTGAAGTACAAAGCCTATGATAAAGAATAGTTTACCATCCAAATACATCGCAAATGTTGAAACATTTTTGATTCTAATTAGAGAGTTATGTGAGCCCAACGCCGTTTACTTTCACTTTCGCTTATAAAGTATTTCATTTTGGCTTGTTTATAGTTATTTTTTTCATTCTTGTTCTGTTCTGAATATCCTTACATTTAAATGATTTGTTGTTGAATATGTTTAGTGTATTTTTTACCACATTTTATTATTGTGTATATTGGTATAGCCTATAATAATACCGCGAAATTCAGTGCGGTCAATATGACCGTCTATGGCCGAAATAGGTAAATATGTTCATTTGTTTTTTTGCCTTATGAGTAATTTATATGAAAAATATTTTAAATGAAAATACAGACACTTTTAGGAAAAGTCAGGTGCCAGCAGGATTGTTATTGCAGATATAAAATTCAAAACGGTCAAAATGACCGCCATGGCAGTGTTAATTGTTCACTACAGTAGTTAATTTCAGCAATGCTTTATAAATCTTGAAGTTTTGAAATCACACACAGACATCAAGAATATTCTTGATGTCTGTGTGTGATTTCAAAACTTCAAGATTAATGTCTCAACAATGGTGACAATCACACAAATGCTTCACGTTACAGTGCATGATGGGAGCCACCAATCAGAACACATCAATGGCTCACATCATGCATTGCAGCATGAATAAATTATGCAGCTGAATTGTCCTGTAATTTTCATTTGTTTTTTTCCTGTTTGCTTTTATTTTGCTATTGTTTTGTTCTGACTTTAGTAGCTTGTTTTGTGATGTTCAGAGTTGATCTGTTTGTCACTAGTTTGTTTATTGTCACCATTGTTGAGATTCATAAGCTGATTCTTGATGTCTGTGTGTTTAAAAAAACATTTCTGTTCACAAAGTATTATCAAAATTGTTCATATTGCTGTTGGATGTCAAACTGTAGAATCTCAGGACAAAATGAGACACCAAGCAAGCATACACTGTTAGCCCTTGCTGTAAAAAAAAGCCTAATTCTGACAATATCATACCATTTTCCATTAAAACAGTAATATACTGTACGCTGTAAAAAATTTGTAACACTCCCAAATCAAAAGTTTCAATTGACCGATAACATCTAAATTTTTCAATTGGCCCAAGTAAAAATCTGTACATTTAATTTTAGAATTTACAGAATTTCACTTGGGCCAATTGAAAAATGTAGATGTTATCGGTCAATTGAAATTTTTGATTTGGGAGTGTTACAAACTTTTTACAGTGTAGAAAATAAAACTAGCCTATAGGAATATAGCCTACTGTGAATTAACAGTGCTCAAAGTCAACACTCAGAGGCTGTTTTCACAATCACATCCTATACTCTCATTCACTATTCCCTACATTAGTTCACTAATATAGTCCCCTTGAATGTAAAGAAGTGAGTGAATTGAGAAACTGATGAACACCTGATAAGCAGAATCACTGAAGGACAGAGAAACAAGAACAGAAAAAAGAGAAACACAAGAACTACAACTAACTTCCAGCAACACTGAGTGTGAAACCAGTTTACAAACCAGTTTACGATTATTTCTTTCATACATGTACAAAAGTTCTTGTTGAGAATTAACAGAGATTGGGTTAATAATAAAGTTTGTTGTCACCATGATGGAGATCAGTATTTGCTTTAGTTGGTCTCTTGTCCCTTGACTTCTTACCTTTCATTTCTCTCTGACTGCTGTAACAGTGAGTTTATAAAACACATTTGTTATGGCAAGAAAAAGTCAAGAGGAAGATGATTAGTTGTTTTTGGCTTTTGTGATGATTTAACATTAGTCCTGGACATGTCTGACTTTCAGATCTTTCCTGTATATATTCTTTGAATTTATGGGTATTTCATATTTATCTGTGAATCTACAACATGAAATCAATATCTCTGTAATCAGGTCTTCTGAACAATATTGTAATCATAGAGTGTATTAAAACATGTTTAACTCCTGTTTGACTCAGACACACACAGACACCAACAATCAGCACATGAATCTCAACAATGGTGACAATCAAAAGTTTCATGTCGCAATGCATGCTGGGTTCCAGGATAATATAAAACTCCCAGCATGCACTACTGCATGAATAATAAAAAAATATTGCCACCATTGTTGAGATTCATGTGCTAAATTGTGATATCTCTGTGTTTTTTTGTTTATGCATGTTGTGTTAAAAAAAATAAGTAATTGTAATTTATTGCTGTAGTTTCACAGTGGTGATAATGTAACACTTTTGATTGAGGATTAAACTCTGAATGAGTAGGAATGAATTCCTTAGTGAATGAACAGGCTATATGATGATTTTATCACCATAATCAACATAACCACAATCATTCATAAACTGTGTGTGTGCACAAGTGTGATTCACAAAAACAGCTCAAGCAGCAAAAAAAAAAAAACACTAATGTTTTTGCATCAGCATCCCAACTAAAGCAAGCACTGATTGGTAACTTCAAACCAAACATTTTCAATTAAACATCTCAACAACAACTTCTGTAGATGTATGACAGAAATAAAGTCATAATAATAAGTGTAATAATGTGTAATGGCTGGAAGTCAGTTTAAGTTCTTGTGTTTCTCTATTTTCTGTTCTAACAGCAGGTGTTCATCACTAATGCTCAACAATCACTTACATATTCACTTAATTATCTCACTGCAACACTGCGTCAATGTAACTTTTTACTCTTTGTCGTGTGGATTTCCCTGTGGGGTTGAAAGGGTTAACAGTGTAAGATAAAAAGACACACCCACAACATGTATTTTAACAGTAATAAACTGTAAGTTATAAAACAGGTATATACTGGCAACACTGTTGCCAGTAGTTTACTGTAAAATCTTATTTTTTGGGTCACCATTGTGCTGAAGAGTAGAGCCTGTGCTTCAGTCCAGGAGAAGACCTAGAGACATTTATGATACGCTGCATGTTGCTTTATTTAGGGTGGTATAAGGGTGGTGTGGCGCAATGGATAAGACACATGCCTTTGGTGTGAGAGACCCGGGTTTGAATCCACTGTGAGACACCAATGTGTCCCTGAGCAAGACACTTAACCCCTAGTTGCTCCAGAGGCGTGCGACCTCTGACATATATAGCAATTGTAAGTCGCTTTGGATAAAAGCGTCAGCTAAATGAATAAATGTAAATGTATTTAAAAGGCAGTGATTGTGTAGTTGCTGGTCCAGTGGAAATCTCTTTATTTACCAATTTTTTTTGTGGTTTCAAATGAAATAAGTTCACAATAATCCTTTGCTAACTTTATTAATGCATTATCAATTTTAGTTAATACTTTTAAATGACCGTTGGTTAATTTAAGACAGTCGGTTTCTGCAAGTGAAATTAGTTAAAGGGGTGGTTTACTGCCTTTTTTCTTTGCTTGATTGTGTTTATGGGCTGCAATATAACATGTCTTCGTGTTTCGTTTGTTAAAAAACGCCTTATTTTTCATAAATTTCACCTTTATTGTAAGCCGCTTCCTCCTCTGTCATTTGAACGACCGGTTGACTTCCTGAGTCTATGAAACCACTCCCTCAGAAACAGGCAATGGGCTCAGATTGGTTAGTTCGGCCGGTGTGTTGTAATTGGCTAAACTGCGTCCGGAATCTTCACGCCCATTACCTTTACGGGTGACAGTTGCATGTGCTCCGGTCAAATGTAATGGTGTCAATATTGCCTCATCAGTTTGAGCCAGAATCAGACCCAGAGAGCGGTGATGAAGAGAGTCAAGCAGAACCTCCGCAAACACGGCTCTTACTAAACGTTTCTGAATGGTAATTTTTTTTTATTATTATTATTTTCTCAAAGAATTTCCATACGCTGTTACTTGAAAATGCTACTGCTGTTTGTTAGCTTTTGAGATACGGTTTCCCCCTGATTAACCCTTGTGTTATGTTGGAATTCTGTGCACTCCCCTTATGGTCCGGGTCAAATTGACCCGCATTGGATTCAATACAATTCCTCAAAAATCACACTATGAAAAACAACAAAGATTCAGGTTCAAACTGTAAACTTTTAATATCAGCATTTGTCAAATATTCCAAAAAATATATATCTGAAGATATGATTTAATGAAAATGTTTTTTAACCATTTTTTAAAACTATTTAAATTTTGAATATACGTTATATTTATATATATTTGCATATACATTTTTTAAACTTTTTTTTTTTTTTTTTTTTTTTGCTTAGAACATCATAACTGAACAATTAATCAGTTAATCTGAGCAAATTTTTCCTGCTGTCTATGTCGAAGTCTCAAGATATTTCAGATATCTTGAATATATAATGAGAGCTTATTTTACTATCTGTGTCTGTCAAAGATGTTCATTTGTAATTTGCAATTAATTCTGAACACCATGATTTAGCTTTTTCAAGTGTCTATGGTTTGGGTTAGAGCACTTTTAGATACACTTACACTTTAGAACTGGAGTTGATGCCCTGACATACATAAAATAAATGTTTTTATTTTGTGTCTGTACAGTTGCTTTTGAATAGCTGCCTATGATGGACATCACAGACGTAATAGTAATTTTGTTTGTATTTGTCAAAAAAAAAAAAAACACCAGTATGTTGAAACTTTGCATGCATGTTCATGATCAAAAATAAAATAACAAAATATAACCAAGAAATGTTATTATTTTGGTTCCATACAGTTGCCTTAGAGTGTTAAAATATGCGGGTCAAATTGACCCGCGAACATCACGAAAGGAACATTTATTTTGTTTGTATATGTCAAAAAACACCAGCATGTTGAAACTTTGCATGCATGTTCATGATGATAAATGAGAAAAAGTCACAAAATATTAAGGAAAAAAAAAAAGGTTTAATGTTATTTCAGGTAGCTTGAAAAAATTACAACTAGAACAACTAGAAAATCTAAACGGGTCAAATTGACCCGCAACATAACACAAGGGTTAAACATTTAATATAACTGAATACATGACTGAGTAATACCGTTTTTTAAAGATATTGTTTTATTGATAGAATGAACAACCGTTTAACTATTCACAAAACTTACCGGTAGTTTACTCAGTTTGTCGTTTTCTTTAGGTGTACATGTGATAACAGCAGCTGAAGTTTGCTGTTGCGATCATTTTTTGAAGTTTGTACACGTTTCTTATACACACAAAATAACATCGAACTAACTAGCTACTATAACCAAACAGCTTTGGCATTGGTTTGCGTTCTTGATCAAATAAAAAAATTACGTCATAAAGTAGCTATACATGGAAAATACGTTTACAAAATTTGTACATATTACAAATTCGGGTCCAAAATGTTTATACGCATCTGTCATATACTAAAGCCAGCGCTGGCATTTTTTTACATCCTTGAGAAAACTAAAACATTACGTCTTAAATTATACAGGCAAATACATTTAAAATGATTAAATCTTACTTGCAGGTTGTGGCCTCTGGTTTTAAAGCTGTAACTGCTTCATGTTGGAGTAATAGTTTCTTGTTGAATCCGACATTGAACTCGTGTAGATTCTGGAAGCTGTCTTCCGTAAAATGCGCAGCACAGAGAGCTAAACTACGATTGTAATTGTCAGGAACATAATCAAACTTAAATTTTAACCATTGTTGACGAACTACAGCGTCTGTAGGAAGCCTGAACACAGAAGACCTGAGAGCTACAGCTCTCTCCACTATAACTCCTCCTCTTCGACAGCAGAACATGTTCCGGAGGGAGGGTTGATGTAAATGTATGGGTTAGTTACGTATAAAACCCGGGAAGTATCTCGTTGTACACAGCAAAAACTCCAGTGTTAAATTAACACTCCTGGGAGTGTATATGAGTCCACACTCAAAAGTGTAAAGTGTTAAAATATGAGTGTTAAATTAACACTCAAGAGTGTTAAAGTTAATGAGATAATTAAGTGATTAATTTAGTGATGATTGAGCATTATTGAAGACACCTGATGTTAACAAGCAGAATCACTGAAGGAGGAAATCACTAATTGTAAGTTACCATTAAGGTGATGGGTGTTTGCTTTAGTTGGGCTCTTGACCCTTATACATTTACTTTAAATTTTGCTTGTCTGCTGTTATTGATTTATAACAGTCAGATGAACAAAGAGACAATGTGATCTGATGGTGTTGGTTATGTTTTGACATAATCATGTTGTGATCTGTAAAACAAAATTTATTGAGATGGCTTAACTTGTTAGTTACAGCAGCTTTGTGATTCTACAGCACATGATTTTCAGTATTTTTCATATAATCCAAAAATATTTCATAACCATTGTTCTGATCAAAAGACTTTCAAATGAATTTATTTAGAAACACAGACATCAATAATCAGCCTGTGAATCTCAACAATGGTGACAATAATAAAGCATGTTGCAGTCGCTGCCACCAATCACAACTCATTAATGGCTCCCATCATGCATTGCGGTATGAATAAATTATGATCTGAATTGTCTGTGTAATTTACTTTTCCTAATTGAATATTCTGCTCGTCACCATTGTTGAGATGCATAGACTGAATCTTGACGTCTGTGTGTGCCTAAAAGAAAGATTTTTTATTTTTTATTTTAAAACAACTTTTAAGAAATCCTTTGTATTATATCTAAAATTCTGGATATTTATGCAGATTCACAGTTATGCTGTAATCAACAACATAAATCTAAGTCAGAAATAAGGATCTTAATGAGTTCAGTGATCAAGTTCAAATGATGATTGTCATAATATAACCAACACCATCAGATCACTTTTTCTCTTTGTTCATCGGGCAGTTATAAGATACAACAGCCAAACAAAATCTAAAGTAAATATATAAGGGTCAAGAGCCCGACTAAAGCAAACACCCATCACCATAACGGTGGCTTACAATTTGTGATTTTCTCCTTCAGTGATTCTGCTTGTTAACATCAGGTGTCTTCAATAATGATCAATCATTACTAAATTAATCACTTAATTAGCTCATTAACTTTAACACTCTTGAGTGTTAATTTAACACTCATATTTTAACACTTTACACTCTTGAGTGTGGACTCATATATACTCCCAGGAGTGTTAATTTAACACTGGAGTTTTTGCTGTGTATGCACATTCATTACCATTGATTTTCTGATTTGATCTCTATAACTGGACAAATAACATGGGCAAATGTCCTTGCAACTGTTTAATTTAGTCAACAATCTAGCTAAAGCTCTTCAGGAACAAGTAGCTAAACTCAATGAAGATGTTTTTCCCCTAATCTGGAATAGTAAAAAATAGTGAGATACTTGAGATAATAGTGAGATACTATGTTAGATACTTGGAATAATTTGAAACATTTTAGAAGTTGCAGTTTCAGGATTGTTTATCATCTTACTTCTGTACATTAGTTTACAGCTTTGTCAGATCACTTAACAGCTGTAAAGCAACAGTTTGAGACACATTCCCCTGAACAGACGCCGGTATGCGGTATGACAGAAGAGACCTGTTCTTTCCTTTAAAAGGACATGTAGAAAGTATGTTTCTATACTTTCAAAGTTTGATAAGGATTATGAAAGTTTGCTTGCGCTCAATCAATTTGTGTTTGCATATATGATTAAAAGGGGGGAATGAAGGAGCTAATAATTATTTCTAGCAGCCTGTGTGTGTGTGTAGCTTCAAGAGAGCGACCATTTGTGTTGTGGTACATCTTTTTATTCATTTATAATCATTTATCATTTAATTATACCATTGAATCATATAATCATTTTCAATAACCATTTAAAGGGTAACTAAACCCTAAAACAACTTTTTTTTAGTTAATGATCTGTTAGACTGGGGCTTTATTAATGCTGTTCATTGATTCAAGTAACCTTTTTTGACATTTGGCTTTAAAGTGTTTTAATTCTACGATATATGGTGTAAAAACGTCTGAGTGCTCCCCTCTTTAGGTTGAACAGTGGCTACAGCAGTTGAATTTTCCTATTGGAAGTTATGGTGGCCGGTGACATCAGAGGGTACCAGCTAACCACGCCCTTGCCTACAGAGAGATGCGTCTCAGGTGCACGCCCCCTCTCCACTGGGCTCTTCCCACTTTTCCACGTTCCCCCTAAACCAGGGGTTTAGTTACCCTTTAACCATTTAAGTACTCATTTAACGGATACATTTATCGTTCATTTCACTGATACATTTATCGTTCAGTCATTTTATATTATTTTTCCATTACTGTTTGTTTAATCTTATGTTAGGTTCTGTTGTCTTCACAAGCAAGTAAGAGATCAGAGAGTGTCTCCGTTTAAAGGTTTTTAACGTAAAACGCTTGTGATATAATAACTCAAGGATTTGTGCCGGTCAGATTCAGTTTTACTGAAACAGACAAAACTAAGATTACTCAATAAACTCTGCTTATTTTACCTTCAGTTTGTCTCCTGCTTTCTGCTTCTGGACAAAATGCATGAAAAAAACACTGATTTTGGGGGAACAATAAAACAAAATGAATAACATACTACCCTTATGAACCTCAAAAATAATCAATGAGTTAAGCCACTATATGACGATCATATTCATATCATCAATCAGCTTACAGCATCTGATCATATTTTCTCTTGCTGTTCTCGCCATAACAAACAGATACAGCTGCCAGAGAAAAACTAATGTTAAAAAGTCAAGAGCCTGACTAAAGCACACACTGATCGCCACAATGGTAACATCAAATCAAACTATTACTTTCAAAAAAGTAATCAACATCTAAACCTCTTCTTAATTCTTTTCGTTAGATGTCTGACATAAATAAAGTCAGTCTGGTTTGTAATAAGTGAAGCTGGTAATGCTGTTTGTGGAGTTGTTTAATCCGATCTTGAGAGATGTAATGTATTTTATCTTCAGTTGATTTCATCCAAGGCTGTGGCTGGAAGTAGTTCTTGTGTTTCTCTTTCCTTCAGTGATTCTGCTTGTTAACAGCAGGTGTTCATCATTAATGCACAATCATTATTCAATCACTTAATTATCTCATTACCTCCAACACTGATTAAGTGTTACATTTAACAGCCTGTAGTGTGCACACTAAGCAGTGTTCATTTCATCTGGGCAAACCCATGTGGGGCCAACATGGAAACCGAGGACAAAACTGGCTGGGTCCCAGTTAGATAGCCCAGGTCAAACCCATTTGGGCCCCACATGGCTGTGCTGGCTGGGAAGTTATAAAGGTTTAAGTTTATCAAAATTATTTATGAACATTATTTTATATAAAATATATATTTTTTGAAACAAGTTGAACTCTAAAATGGCTAGAATAGCAAAGCCATAAATCTAAATATAAGTTGTGTTCCAAATTTGAGGTTGATATCTCAAAAAACGAGCTTTTGGTAAGATTTTGTTTGGGCAGGTGCCAGACTTTCCCCATTGGACACCAGCAAAACTCCACTGGTGAACACAGTGATTAGAGTTGTTCTCTCTCAATATTACAAACACACACATGCACACAAACACAATTTTTTTTTTTTATAACACACATACCAACCACACTCTGACATCCATACCAACACACCCACACAATTATCGTTGCATAATTTATCCAATTGGCTCTATAATATGCTGAAGCAGAAAACAGGAATAAAGCGAGTATTTGCTTTATAGGCCAAACCTGAAAAAATGGCACCATCTGATAAAAAATGGTAAAAATGTCAATTTTCAAGCCTTGCCAACAGAATGAAAGCCTCTTAAAAAAGATTGCATCATTTTATAGTTAAACGGCCCTGGGATTAAAAAATGCAGTTTTAATGGGTTACAATGGGGACATTTTTGTCCAAAAGGTGCAGAGAGGAAGTATTTTGTGTAACTAGTGCAAAATAGATTTTTTAAAGGAAATGGCGGTGAAATAGTAAATTTCCAATAAAAATACACACCTGTGCCAAAATGACCGCTCCTGTTTGCCAGATCTGGGCCACAAGCAGGCCATAGCAATGCCACATGTCAGCCAAGAGCAAAGAAATAAACCAGAACTGGACCTTATCTGAGCCACAAAGTCTGTGTATATTAAATATGGAGTCATCTCATCCTTAATAAGCCTGTTAACAAGCAGAATCAGTGAAGGAAAGAAGAGAACAGAAAAAGAGACGGGCAGAAACACAAGAACTACAACTGACTTCAGACACAGCCTTAGATGAAATCAACTGAAGAGAAAAGAAGACATTAAATCTGTGAAGATCTCAGCAGAGGAGGATTAAACAACTCCACAAACAGCATTACCAGCTTCACTTATTACTAACCAGACTGACTTTATTTCTGTCAGACGTCTACACAAGTTCTTATTGAGAATTAACAGAGGTTTAATTTGTTTCATTTGAAGTCTTTTTTTGGCTGCTGTGACAGAGTGTTTGTTAAACACATTTGCAGCTGCAAAGAAAGCTAAAGTGAAATGAGATCAGGTGATGATGGTTACCTGTTGATGGTGGTGGATGGTGTTGCGCTATTACACATAATACAATGGCTAGACTCAGAGCGTCCTTCGAAGGACGCAGCCTTCACTTTGGGACACAGCTATTCAGTTTCAGCGTCGAGTCTTCTGAGGTGAGGAGAGCGGTTCACGATATTTCACATATTTACACAACCATCAAACACAATTTATACAGTTTGAATAAGTGACAGACTCATTTCTGTATTGTTTTCATCGGCACAGCGATACTTCTGCGTCTTTTCTGCCGTCTTCCTATTGAAATAAACATTTATGGGATATTTTTAATTATGGGATATTCAGAATATAAATTAATTAAACATTACTATGGAAAAAAAAAACAAGACATGAAAATATAATTACTTATAATTGTGATGCTAAAAAATCATTTATTACATGAAAGAGCTCTACATGCAGTGTGGGATAGTGAAAGTGGTGTCACATTGTTTAAATAAATGTCATAAAAATATACTTTTGATTTGATTGAAATGGGGAAACTAACAATAATGATATTCTAACTGTCCAGTGTTAATGCCACATTTATTTATATAGCGCTTTAGAATACAGATCTTCTCAAAGCAACTTCAAAATAGAAACCAAAAAAATAAGGTTAATGTTTACCAGGGAACAAAAATAAATTGTGAATAAAAATCATCAGTTATAAGTCTGACATTCAAATGTAATTAGGAGCTTATCACAAAGAGCAGGAAATTATAAAACAAGAAGCATTCCTATTATTCCTGTGAAAAAAAAAAAAAAAAAAAACCCAAACATGTAGCCTAAAAAAGCAAAAGGATTTTCCTAAAGTTTTGATATCTGAATGCTTTCACATGAAGCCCAACAGGTTTGAGTCCAATTAAGTTAAACAAAGCACATTTACTGTCATATGTATTGTTATTTACAATAAAAATGTACAATGACCTTCTTGACTATTTGGGTGGTATTAAATGTCCATGACATGTCCTCGCTCATATCAACCTCGAGGAATTTATAAAAGCTTACCATCTCCACCTCTGACCAGTCTATATAAAGTATTTGTGATGTTGTCCTTGACCTACACCTTCTTGTCAGGGTTTTACAGCCTGTCTACATTAGATTCGAGATTTGTTAAGTCAGCAACAGTAAAAATAGGCTTCATTCTAGTTCTGACATATTCAAGGCACTTTAAAGTGTTACTTTCAACAAGACAAGACAAATGGATCCAGATTGTTCGCTTTGATGGACACATCTGGTGTCAACACGGAGCATATTTTCTGCAGGTATTAAAGGTTTCAGCTCCACAAGTCATGAATGTTTGGTGTAATCTCATCTTAAAAAAGTCCCCCTTTCTAAAATATTGCCTCCAGTGGTACTGCCCCATTGAGAAATCGTCCCCTTGGAATTATAAGGTTCTATCTGCGTTCTGAGCAGTTTTGAGATATTGAGCTTTAAAGTTTTTGCATTCCATTCGACTGTGTAGAAAGAACCTTTTTAATTTCTAAATAAAAAGTTCCAAAATGTACACAACTTAAAAAACAACATCACATAAAGTCAAGAAGTGGTCACAGAATAAAAATATGTGAATAACTAAATTTGGACAAAAATGTCAGATAGAACCTTATAATTCCAAGGGGACGAAATGCTGCTTTGCATTATTTAATACGCATCTACTACAGCACACATGTGAAACTCAGCTATTGGAGGACCAACATCCTGCAGAGTTTACAGGGAACTTTCTTGTAATCCTGAATACCTTGATCTGCTGTTTCATGTGTACTTGATTGGGGTTTGAGGACAGTGGCCCTCCAGGATCTGAGTTTGAGACCCCTGATCTACAGTCTCTTTCTCTCCTTCAGCTGCTTTTCTTTCTGCTGCTGTTTTTAGTTTTACAGCTGGACGTCTTGAACATCTGAAGGCCTTTAAACTTCCGGTTAAATCTTTCCAGCAATTTATCTTCGTCCATGGTTGTATCAACGAACTAAAATACTTCACTCGGGTGTAGAAACTAACTAAAATAATCGAAAGTGGGTCACAATAAACGTTAAAATCAGTCTTAAAAGAATATGTTGAGATTCCACAAGTTATATAAAAAAAAATTGCATAGAAATGCTAATTTTGCTTGAGAAAGTTTGGGTTTAACACGGCACCATCTTGACCCGCCTCCGCTTCTCAGTTCTTATTTGTGCATCCTTGTTTCCTTTCCGCATGTCTCAGCTCCACCCCTGTAGAACACTGAAACAGTTTAAGCAAATGTGTCGAGGCTTCGGAACAATCTGACACGTCTTCACGTTGACCCCTAGTGGTCAGTGGTCAGAACAGTGTAAATGCAACAAAACAAAACAAACATGCATAACAACACCTTTTACAAATCTATTGCAACATTTTTGATTGAAAGTAAATCTTTCAAATGCAATTATCTAATCATCTAATAAGATTATCAAGTGTCTATGTTCTTTTGTCAGGTTTTTGTTTGTTCTATGGATTTGAACAATCTATAAAACTGATCAGAGATCAGGTAAAACCCACAGACACTTGTTCATTTGTTCTCAGTGACTCTTCATGATTCATGGGTTGACAGAGATCATCCCCCCCAGCGGTAAACCATTGAAATTAATTTTTTTATTACATTGAGTAAACAAACAAACAAAGAAACAAATATATAAAGAAACAGTGACAAACTTAAAAGTTAAATAAAAATGTGAAAATTCTTTTAGCTAAATTTAGTATTCATAAATGCCAATTTGAAGGAAAAATTGTTTTTGAATATTAAGTGAATTTGAATATTAATAATATTCAACTATATTATTAGATCAGAAATTCAACAATACCAAAAAACAATATTGTTTAAAAAAATAAGAAATCTGCAAAGTGTGTTTAAATGTTTAGCAGATTAAGTAATATTCCTTATGATAAGATTTGTCATAAGAGAAAAAACAAATAACACATTTTTAAAGCACAGTTGAAAGCTGGGCATGATATGAGCCTTAATAAAGGAACAGAAATCTGACCAAAAACAAACTGAATGAGGACAACTCCAAAATAAAGGATAAAATGTTTCATCATGTAGACCACAAAAATGTACAAAATGAATCAATATCACAATTAAATCTGCTCACAAGATACTAATTAAAAAGGAAATATTTATAAATGAGTTTAAGCGACATTTCTTTGATTTTGTTTGTGATTAAATATTTATGAGGAAGATTCCAGATTTTATTCCACATCAGACTATCAACACATCCATTTCAAAATGATATGATAGCAGGTCTGGAGACAATATCCCTTTGAAACAAAGCCTGTACACGACGATTATTATTTTTAATATAGAAAAGAAAGAAACAGATACGGCCTACTTCAGTATCAGCAGGATCCAACGAGTTTGGAGAGAGCAGAGGACAGGTGTTTTTAAGAAGAATTTTTAGACCAGAGGGAACAGCATCCAGAACCACAGCAAAATATTTAGGAGTAACTGGAATATATATTTTAAAAGAAATTGAGAATAGATTATGAAGTTCTTCATGGTTATACAGTTGTCTAACAAAAACGATATTATTACAAAATCAATTCATAAGAAATACAAGACTTAGATTCGTACATAATGTGCTTATTATTCCAGATAAAATACCGGTTTGGAGAGAAGTTGTGTTTATAAATGTAATTCCAATAAAGAAGCATCTGGCCTCGCCTCCTTTATTTCGTGTTCCCGGAGGAGGGGTTTATGGAAATTTTGGGGTTGGTGATGTCACTAACCCGGTAGGAATGTCGTGTAGTCCAACGCTATCTCACGACCAATTCGTACGAATTTGTACGAATGATAAAAAGATGGCTAATTCGTACGAATTCGTACGACCTCACTCGTACGAATTTGTACGATTGTCTAATCCCACGTGATGGGTAGGTTTTGGGGCGGGGTCAGGGGTAGAATTGTAATATGTACGATTTTGCACAAATCGTACCAATTTGTACGAGTGAGGTCGTATGAATTCGTACGAATTAGCCACCTCGTAGAATTTGTACGTTTTCCCGTGAGATCGGGTTGTGTAGTCCCTACCAGCTGTTTGTTGTAGTCCTTAAAAATTGATTCTTTAAAAGAAAATATCTCCCTTTGTATTGAACTTTGAGCGTCGTAACTTAGCAATTTATCCTCAAACAGCAACATTACACACTAACTAAAGTTAAAAAAGTGAAATCATATTCAACCACCACATTAATTCAAGAAGCTAATATAGAGGCTAAAATTTCATAATCATTTTTAAGAAGGGAAATTGGTCGACAATTTAAAAATAAAGTGTCTTTTTTTTTTGGTTTGAGAATTAAGATAATTAGGCCTTTAGGTGGGAGTTTACCATATTCAATACATTGGAAGAAAATATTTCAAAGAAAAGGAGCAAATTCTTCTGAATTTTTTTTTATTTTTGGAATTCGGAGGTATAAGCATTTACACCAAGGGGATTTATTAAACTTGAGCTCTGTAATAGCTTGAAGGAGTTTATACATATAGAACTATATCACAATGTTATTTTTGATCTACATTTATGAATTTCAAATTAGTAAGACTATCTATAAAAACTAATTTTCATTAAACCCTAATTTGTAAAGAGTGCTAAAAAAAGTCAAACAGTAATCTGCAATGTCCTTTGAGTCATGTGTTAACGTCCATTAATATTCAAATGGAAAATTGTATTTATGTATGAAATTTTTCTGCTAGAAAGAAATATGCCGAATTCTGTTCACCCTTTTCCATCTCTGTCTAGATCTAATAAAGGCCCTCTGCCCTCCTTTAAATATCATCTAATTGGCTTTGAAGTGTGAGTAACTCAAGATATTCATTATCTGAAAAATTAGGAGATTTATCAGTAAAAGCCATAATTTTAGAAATTACTGTCTAATCTTTTAGCTTTATAGCTTTTATTTTATTTATTTTTATTTTTTTTAGCTTTAAACTTCCTAATTTTTAAAGAAATTTACAAGCTTCAAATTTAAATGACTCCCAATTAGTGCAATAAAGCTTCCAATAAGAGTTATGGTTTGAGGAAAGAGAGGAATGTAAAGAAATATTAATATACACTGCCATACGATCTGTTAATGGAGAGGGAAGAATATTAACAGAAATATCTTCTTTATGTAAACTGCACAGAGTTACCCAGTTGTCAATATGAGACATAACGGTACATGCCTTATTATTCCATGTGAAAGAACTAATTCCAGGGAATTTCTCTCAGCAAATGTCTATTACTACAAATTTCTGCCTAAAGGCCTTCAGTGTGGAGTTATAAGAGTTTACACTGCGAGGTGGCCACCGGTCAGGAAGAGTTGTTTAAACTGATATTAAAATTTCATCCTTTTATAATAAGTGAATTTGGGAATTTAGATAAACAATGTGTAAAAACAATCTCTAAATTGTTGATTAAAGCATAATTTTCAGGTTTAGAATCGTACCCATAAAAATGTATAATTGATGATGTTTATCCATTGTAAACGTATAAATCTATATCCATTACTGTGCAAAAATTTCCAGAGAGTTGTCATGATATAAATATATATTGGCTGTGACCATGAATCCACACTCATCCACAGCTTCATCATGAAATGCCTTTGTTATGAATAAGCGACCAAATTATTATTTGAGCTGTCATGTGAAAATCACATTACGACACAATTTGATTTATTTGATTCCTCCAAAAGTTTTTCAACTTCTTCTTTTAGCTTTTTTAGTTCATCTCCTTCTGCATCTTGCAGGCGTCCATGGAGATTTCCAACTTTGTTTTCCCCTATTAGGCGTTCATAGAATTGCGTTAATACCCCTTTCTGGAGTCCCAGGATTTGACAGATTTTTTCCAGAATTTCATGTTGTTTCTGATGTTCTTCCAGCTTATTTTGGAGCTCTTCTTTGCTCCCTTTTAAATTATTTGTTTCTTCTGCTTGTTTTCTGGCTTCATCTTCATGGTTCTTCTTCATGACTTTTATATCCTCTTCATATTTATGTTTCATTTCATTTCATCTCTCTCTTTCTCTTCTCTTTCTTTTCTCTCAGATTCTCTTCTCTTGATCTCTTCTTCTTGTTCTCGTTTCAGATATTCAATACTTTTCTCCCATCTCTTTCTCTCTTCTTCTCGTCTCTGATCATCTGCTCGTTTTCTTCTCTCCCAATCCTCTTTTCTCACTCGTTCCAGTTGCTCATAATGTCTTTCCATTTCAGTTTTCTTGTTATTATATTCTCTCTCTTTTTCTTCTCTCTCTCTTCTCTGTTTCTCTCTCTCCTCCTTTATCTTCTTTCTTTCATCTTCTCGCTCTTTTTCAAATTTAGTTTTAAGGTTTACCTGTTCTTTGTGTTTTTCTCTCAGTTGTTCCTCGTGTCTCTCTTTTCTCTTTTTTTCTTCTTCCTCTCGTTTTCTCATCTGTTGTTTCTTTTCATCCTCCCATTCTTTCTGCTGTCGTTTAATTTCCTCTTTAGTCTCTTTTCTTTCATTTTCAGCTGCCTTTATTTTTCTCTCCCATTCATGTCTTTCTTTCTCTTCTTGTTCAATCCTTTTTTTCTCCTCCGAATCTCTCTTTTTTATTTCCTCCTCTTGTTTTTTTTTTAACTGTGCTATAATACGTTCTTGTTCGTGTTTCATCTTTTCTTGATCTTTTCTGTATTTCTCTTCTCTCTTTCTATCTTCTTCTTCTCTGTCCTTTCTCTGTTTTTCATACAGTGATCTCTGATATTCAATCTCTCTCTTCATCTCTTCCATATTTTGACGATATTCAGCTCTTCGCTCTTTTTCCTCTTCTGATCTTTTTTGGTTTTCAATCTCTCTTTTCCTCTGTTCTGTTTTCTCTTTCTCTTCAAACTCTCTTTTGAGTTTTTCCTCTTTCTCTCTGAATTGATTCTCCATTTTCATTTTCTCCTCATCTGCTCTTTGTTTCTCTTCCTTGACCCTCTTCGTCATGATTTTCATGTCCATCTCATATTTAGTTTGTAATTCTTCTCTCTGATTCTGCATTTCTCTCTCTCTCTCTTTCATTATTTCCTCCATTCTCTTTTTAATGGACATCTCTGCCTCCTCAAACATGCTGTTAGTGAAGTATCGACCCTCATTAGTTTTCTTCACTTCTTCTATCATGCTCAACAGTTGAGTAACTTGAGTTTTGTCTTGTTTTTCTCTGTTATTGAACACCAGGAATCTGTTTCCAGAATCTCTGATCAGTTTCTTCAGTTCTGCAGACTTACTTCTCTTCACATAATCCTCTATAGATTCATTCCCAAGATCATCTCCTCTAGTGAACAGAACGATGCTGAACTGAGCAGATTTATGACCAAAGATCTTCTTTATCAGATCTACAGTGTCTGATTCCTCCTTGGTGAATCTTAACAAACTCAACACAATGACAAACACATGAGGTCCAGGAGACGACATTGAAACACATTTCACTATTTCTTCCACCACGTGTTCATTTGACAGTGTCGTGTCAAAGAGTCCTGGAGTATCAACAACAGCTACTGATCGACCATCAACTTCACCAACTCCCTTTTCACAAACAGTCGTCACTGAATCAGTGTTTAATTTGCTCTGAAACTCTTCTCTTCCCAGAATAGTGTTTCCTGTTGCACTCTTTCCATTACCTGTCCTCCCGATCAGCACAATCCTCAGACACTCCAGATCATCTGGTTGATTCTCAACACCTAGAAAATCCAGTAAGAATGCATTTGTTAATGTCACGCACTAGGTGTGGTCGTTTTCAACCCGTATCTACACAAAATCATAAACCAAATGTCACTGATTGTCTTTGTGGATTTTCACTGGAATAGACTGAAGTCAAAGAGGCGTTTTTGCTTTTAAAAAACGCCAGCGCGTTTTGCTCGATTTTTTTTCACATAGCAGCAAAATAGATTTAAAATACTCCGTCATTTATGGTCATACAGACTTAAGAAATATGAAAAAATAAACTGTTAAATGTCTACTTTTTGTCCACTTACACGCGAAAAAAAAAAAACATTGTGTTTTTGTAAAATAAAGAAAATAAACAGGGTGTGCTTTCTGCCTATCCGTCTTGGTGAACTTTTTTTTTTTTGGAGCACGTCTCTAAACTTAAACAAAACTCAGCGAATACTATTCACCCAGGCATGAGCAATATATCTTTATAATCATTCAAGTGTGTACTTTTAAATTATCTAATTCAAAACTAAATCAAATATTCAATCAAAAGAAAGAGATGTCAGTCACTCTCATTTCAGCTTATTAAGTTTAATGTGATCCCACCCACGGAGAGCGCGCGCTATTCAAACGCAAATGACTGAGGCAATCCATGCAAACTGTGAACGCCCCCATATCAGCTCGAGGAAACACATCAAGTTTAATCAGATCATTGTACTTGTTTACACCGTCTCGCGGCGCTGTGAGGAATAATACTATCGTAATAATTATAATGGAAAATGTACCTCAGATGTGCTGGTATTTCGAGGAGCAACGGATCAAGCTGAGCTGAGGAATACTATAGTAATTTTTTACATTCTAAGGTGAATCGCGTTTCTGTGTGTGAATGAATGAACCCCAGAGATGTGCGCTGTGATGCACCACAACTCCCAAAAAGACGGTTTAAATTTGAATCGCGTTTCTGTGTGTGAATGAATGATCCGCTTTTAGCAAACTACAGTGAGGAAAATAAGTATTTGAACACCCTGCTATTTTGCAAGTTCTCCCACTTAGAAATCATGGAGGGGTCTGAAATTGTCATCGTAGGTGCATGTCCACTGTGAGAGACATAATCTAAAAAAAAAAAATCCAGATTTTTTTACTATTTATTTGTATGATACAGCTGCAAATAAGTATTAAAAACTTTCATTTTTAGTTTTTTCAGTAACCATGCATAAACATTATTTTCTCAAAAATACAAACATGTGCAAAAATGTTGCTCACATATTATGGTAGCCCTGTTTGTACTAAATAGAGTGTAATTACACCTTTGCCATTAATATGTTTATAAGCAACTGGAAAAAGCACAAATGTCAGGGCATGTCAGAACATCTCAAGGAACACCTGTTCTCTAAAACACCTTAGACCCCAGAGGTTTAACAGAGGCTTAGATGTTGATGATTTGTTGAAATTAATAGTTTGGTTTGATGTCACCCTTATGGTAATCAGCGTTTGCTTTAGTTGGTCAGTTTAACTCTTGATGTTTTAATGTTAGAATTTTTCTGGTTGCTGTAACTGTTTGTTATGGCAAGAACAGTAAGAGAAGATGTGATCAGATGATGTTAGCTACGACGACGATCATGATATAATCATCATGTAGTGCTCTGATCAGCTGATCTCTTCTAGACCGTCATGTATGATGTTAATTTTATATACTTGATCATAGTAATGTTTCTATAACATGACATTCAATGGTGTCTTAATAAGAAAACAAACAATGAATTAGTGATGGGCAAATGAAGCTTTGGTGAAGCACTGAACCACTGAGAAGAATTGTTTTGAAAATGGGTTCATTACTCGAAGCTTCAGTAACAGCGACCTCGCCTGGAGAAGTGCTAAGGCTGCATCTAAATTATCCCGGCTAGATAGTGGACACAGCAGCTCGATGCTATGCGGTGAAGTAAGTGCCTATTCATGGATGAAGTATTCCCATGGTACTTCAGTTCAGCAGAACACACCAAGCACCTTCAGAGATATTTAAATAGAGACGTCTCTCTTTATTAAAACTTATTAAACAGACAGTTTAGTAAGTGTACAGACAGTCGTTCGTGGCTCGTGTTTTCAAGATGCCTGCTGCCTGTAAATGCATAATGTACTGTCTTTATAAAGTATCTTCTTATTAAACTGTCTGTACACTTACAAAGTCCTCAATGCTTCGTTTTGCATGTAGGGAACCTCATTATGCTACCGTGTTAGTGTGAGGCTATTTTGAGCCTTGTTAGTGGTATTAACTAGCGATTTACTTTTACTTACACTGTGCCCCATATACTAGTGTTATGAGCTAATCTGTTTCTAGAACTCTTCACATTCGATTTTCATGAAAACGCATCCCAGGGAACGATCGACTCGGTAACCATGTGTTAATTACCCCTAGGTTCATTTTTCACTGGAATTGTCCTTTAAGCAAACACAAATAAAAAATTTCTCCTTCAGTGATTCTGCTTGTTATCATCAGGTGTCTTCAATAATGGCCAATCATCACTCAATTAATCACTTAATTATCTCATTAACTTTAACACAGCTTCAGTGTTACTTATAACACTCTTAGTGTGGACTCATATAAACACTGAGCAGTGTTAATTTAACACTGGGGATTTTGCTGTGATGACTGAATTTTGTTAGAAAGAAATGTTCTACATCCTTATGAAGATTCATAAGATAATTTACACACACACACACACACACACACACACACACACACACACACACACAAAACTCACCTTCTGTCTCTTTCTTTTGCTTTAATTCTTTAATTTCATTCTCCATTCTCTTCAGACTTTCTTCATATTTCTTCTCAGTTTCATGTCTGACTCTATTCTCTCGAGCTTTCACATACATCTGAAGTGAATATGGTGCAATCTTCATTTTATCCATATAATCCAGTAGTTCTATGATCTGTCTCGAGTTTTCTGGTTCATTTAACCCAATCACTCTGTACTGATCCCCATAGAGGCTGATTAAATTCTGAGATTCTGGATTGGATTGTATGGATTCATTCACATGTTCTTCAACAGAGAGACTCGACCCAAAAATTTGAATGAAGTGATCTCTGGAGTCAAATATCTTCTGGATCGTCTCCATTTCTGCTTTCTCTTGATTAGTAAGTGGAGAATTAGGAACGATGAGGAGGAAAAAATGAACTCCAGGATCACAGAGAGACACACAGCGGAGAGTCTCACGCATCACTTCCTCCTCTGAGAGCTGATTGAGAGCTGGAAGCTCCACCAGACTGATCACACGTCCATGAAGCTTCAAGTCTTTCTTCACACAAAGTTCACTGCTTGCTCTCTGATGTGATTGTTGTATCTTTTTCCCTTGTAAAAGTTTTGACACAGAAACTTTAAGTGATTCATCACTTCCACACAGCACCAGGTTCAGCTTCTCTTTTCCAGAAAAATTCACTGACGCTGAAAAAAATATTAAAAGCCATTTCAAGTTTTGGTTCTGTACATTTCCTTAAACACACATATTTGTACATGTATATCAAGTAAAGGTACTGTATCCCTATATGTAAAGTAAGGTATACAGTACAGATGCAGGCAGGGTCTCATTTCACATTCAAGGACTTGCTGGATGTACATCATCCCACATATTTCAAAAGAAAATAATTGGATGCAAAATATAAAGAGTTGCTGGAATCACCATACTTTAATACATAAAGTAATACATCCTTTTCATTTACCTTTTGACCCGCAACAGTAGAATAACAACAAACTATTTAATTTTTTTTTTTTTTTTTTTTTTTTTTTTTGATTTTAGTTTAGATTAGTTTATTTGTATTGCACATTTTAAAACATTGTGAGTTGGCCAAAGTGCATTCCATTAAAAACAATATTCCAACAGCATAAATAGCCAAATATACAAAAAGGATTAAACAGCTTGACCAAGATTTTTACACCTTTTACATGACACTATTTATTTTCATTGCCATAGGTTAAAACAACAACAACAACAACAACAACAACAATAGTTTCAATATATAAAGTTCTCGTCTTTGGGTTGCTGTTCCCCTACTGACCAGCAGGGGGTGCTCTCCTAGAGTCTTCTATGCCATGCTCCCTCCAGGCCTACAGATGGCACTTATATTACGTCCCTAAAGGTGAGCATACACTGTGTGATGTCTGTGTGATGTCAGCAAGGTACCTACTCTCACTGAACGAGTAGATCGCATGCGATGTAAAGCCAAAGCTCAGGATTTATGTGCTCAAACTATACGGTCCGAACGTCAAGCTGCGACTTCACTGCTCACACTATACGTGTGAAATATGCGCGAATCAGCACGATAAACCCTTGTGCCAGGTTGCGCCTATGGACGATATAATGTGTCCAGAGATAGGCTATTGTCAAAACAAGCATCAGCTATCAATATCAAGATGATTTAGCATTTCCAATTTATGTATTAAATTATTATTTGTATTATTGTTATTATTACTATTATTACTAGGGAAGGCCTAGTCTATTTTTATTATTAAAGTGATAGGCTATTATAATTAAATTGCCACGCAGTAATTTCATAGCCAATCACCGAATAACCAACGTGCTGTGAGGTTAATAAAATATTACATAGAAGCTTACTCCTCCTCATTAAAAATTGTCTAAAACATTTAGGTTGATTACAATGAATTATATGCATATAATTAATTATTAACAGTCTATAATATGTCCGAACACTGCAATAATTCATCGATGAATTAGGCGAGTGCGCATGCGTCGCGCCTGAGCGCATTGTTTGTGTTTGGAGCTCCATCGAATTGATTCATAATCCTTGATTTTCTTCTTTACACTCATTTACAAACGTTCGACACTATAGATCATAAAATACTCCTAGATCGACTACAAAATTACACTGGTGTTCAGGGACAGGCATTAAACTGGTTTAGATCGTACTTATCAGACCGTTACCATTTTGTCTGTTTAAATGGGGAAAAATCAAAGATAATGTCAGTAAACTATGGAGTGCCGCAGGGATTTGTGTTAGGCCCTCTGCTATTCTCAATATATATGCTGCCACTTGGAAATAGTATAAGAAAACATGGAATTAGTTTCCACTGTTATGCTGATGACACTCAAATATTTATTTCATCAAGACCAGATGGAAACGCCAAATTATCTAAATTGACAGAGTGTGTTAAAGATATAAAATACTGGATGTGTAATATTCTGCTATTAAATTCAGATAAAACAGATTTTATTTTATAAATTTTATAATTATTTTATAACAGATTTTATACTTATTGGTCCAAAAAACTGCCCACAAAACCTCTTACAATACAACTTTAATTTAGAAGGATGTCCTGTTACTTTATCCACTACAGTAAAAGACCTGGGTGTTATACTAGACCACAACTTGGCCTAACATATTTCATATGTTAAAATAACAGCCTTTTTCCACCTTAGAAACATTGCTAAGCTACGTAACATGCTATCTGTTTCTGATGCAGAAAAGTTATTCATGCATTCATGACCTCGAGACTAGATTACTGTAATGCTTTATTAACTGGTTGTCCTGCATCCTCAATAAACAAGATACAGTTAGTCCAAAATGCCGCCGCTAGAGTTCTTACTAGGTTGTCGAATGCCCATGCGTCGCGTTTGAACGCGTTGTTGTCTTTGGAGCTCCATCGATTTGATTTATAATTCTTGATTTTACTTTTTAAACTTACAACAAACATTTTCTACTTTTCCTCACTGAGAAGCACTACTGCTCAAACCTCATAGTTACAACGCGGACTGTTGAGCAGACGTGTCTCAAGCCTGTTAGTGATCCAACGCTGGATACTCTTATAGGTTACTCCCGGGGATCACGGCTGAACTCTGATTTACACGCATCTTCTCAACACTCACTTACAAAAATTTTTCGCCTATCGTGCGTCTACTCTACACCCGTACCACTAAAAGACGGATTATATCTAAGACGTTAGTCAGAAATTAGTATTAATATTGATAGCATCGCTGGTAGCGTCGTTGCTAACTTACTGTCCACCTGTTAAAATGGCGAAAATATCAGATGTAAGTAGTCTACCTTTTGGTGCAGGCGAGGACACATTTGAGCTGCACGCGGTACAGTCTGAGCTGGAAGCTGTTGAGAAACAGATCCACGACCTTTTAGTGAGACAAGCCGAGCTAATAGACCGGCGGTTAGCTCTTGAAACATCACGCGCCGATGCACACAAATCAGTGATTAACGTTACTAACCCGCTGACTACGACCTCGTCTACTCCGTGCATTTCTCAACATCTGTCCCGAGCGCCGAGGTCGCGATCAGCCATGGTCTCGTTCACTCCGGCTCCAACACGCCACCACGAAGCCTGGATATTTCCGCAGCGGAAGATGCGAGTCAGGTCTAGACCAAGACTCTCTCCGACCCTCCCGGTTTTCGAGTTATCCACACAAAACCGCTTCTCCCCTCTCTGCGAAACAGAACGCGATGCTGTGATCATCGGCGATTCCATCGTTCGACACGTCCACGCTACATTAGGTAAAAATAAGGTGCACAGTCACTGCTTTCCTGGTGCTCGTGTTTCTGAAATCGCTGCTCACGTTCCCGAGATTCTGAACGATAACGAGCGCGTCGGAACTTTGGTATTGCACGCGGGAGTGAACGACATCAGGCTGCGCCAGACGGAAGTTCTGAAGAAAGACTTCAGGAATCTGATCGATACGGTACGCAGCACATCGCCTGAAACAACGATCATTGTGTCAGGACCGCTTCCCACGTACCGTCTAGGACATGACAAGTTTAGCAGATTATTCGCACTAAATGAATGGTTAACGTCATGGTGCAATGAGCAGAAACTGCTCTTTGTAAATAATTGGAATCTGTTTTGGGAGCGTCCTAGGCTTTTCCGTGCTGATGGCTTACACCCAAGCAAATTCGGAGCGGATCTTCTGTCGGATAACATCTCCAAAATGTTAAATACCTTTTGACTAGTAACCAAAAGTCCAAATCATAGTCTCTGCTGCACCAAATTAACTGATATAAATACTAGTGTAGAACATTGCATAGAAACTGTGTCTATTCCTCGTTTAGTGCGATCAAATAATAAATCTACTGCAGGATCTAGGAAAAATTTAGTTGTTATTAAAACAGAAAATGTTGCTATTAGTAAACAAAAATTCAAAGAAATTGATGCCAAAATTTTGGAAGAAACCGTTCAGCACCTTAAAACATCAACCTGTGCTCTTGACACACTTCCCACATCATTTTTCAAAAGTGTGTTAAAGGGTTAGTTCACCCAAAAATTAAAATTCTGTCAGTAATTACTCACCCTCATGTTGTTCCAACCGCGTAAGACCTTCGTTCATCTTCGGAACACAAATTAAGATATTTTTGATGAAATCTGAGCCATGTTTCACTCCTCCATAGGCTTCCAGTGTGACCGAAACTTGATGGCCCAGAAAAGTTATTAAAGAGATCGTTAATATAGTCCAGGTGACTCCAGTGGCTCAATCTTAAGTATATCAAGCGACGAGAATACTTTTTGTGCGCAAAAACAAACAAAAATAACGACTTTATTCCACTATTCATTTCCTTCTCTCTGAACCTCTAGTTGGTTCGCGTAGTGTTTTTGCGCAGCCCGTCTGTGTTACACGTCACCACGTAGGCTCACTATTGGCCGACGCCGGTCATGTGTGTGTTGCGTGATGACGTGCAACACAGACGCGCAGCGCAAAAACACTAAGAGGCCCAGAGAGAAGGAAATGAAAAGTGGAATAAAGTCGTTATTTTTGTTTGTTTTTGCGCACAAAAAGTATTCTCGTCGCATGATAAACTTAATGTAGTGCCACTGTAGTTACTTGGACTATTTTAACGATGTTTTAATAACTATTCTGGGCCGGTGAGTTTCGGTCACACTGGAAGCCTATGGAGGAGTCAAAATTCTGTCAGATTTCATCAAAAATATCTTAATTTGTGTTCCGAAGATGAACGAAAGACTTACATGGTTGGAACAACATGAGGGTGAGTAATTACTGACAGAATTTTCATTTTTGGGTGAACTAACCCTTTAAACAGTTTAGAGGCAGATCTTCTAAAAGTGGTAAATGCTTCACTTCTCTCTGGGAGTTTTCCAAACTCCCTGAAAACTGCAGTTGTCAAGCCCCTCCTGAAAAAGAACAATCTGGAAAAGACCATATTAAGCAACTATAGGCCGATCTCAAATCTTCCTTTCATAGGCAAGATCATTGAAAAAGTTGTCTTCAACCAGCTGAACAAATTCTTATGCTCGAGTGGACATCCATGACATGCGGAGTCCCTCAAGGCTCAATTCTTGCACCACTCCTGTTCAACCTGTATATGCTCCCAATGAGCCAAATAATGAGAAAGAACCAAATCTCTTACCACAGCTATGCTGACGACACACAGCTCTACTTAGCCCTATCGCCTAATGATTACAGCCCCATTGACTCCCTGTGCCAATGCATTGATGAAGTCAACAGTTGGATGTGTCAAAACTTTCTTCAGTTAAACAAAGACAAAACTGAAGTCATTGCATTTGGAAACAAAGATGAAGATCTCAAGGTGAACGCATACCTTCACTCTAGGGGTCAAACAACTAAACATCAAGTCAGGAATCTTGGTGTGACACTAGAGTCAGACAGTAGTCATATCAAAGCAATAACTAAATCAGCATACTATCATCTGAAAAATATTGCAAGAATTAGATGCTTTGTTTCCAGACAAGACCTAGAGAAACTTGTTCATGCTTTCATCACCAGCAGGGTGGATTATTGTAATGGACTCCTCACTGGCCTTCCCAAAAAGACCATAAGACAGTTGCAGCTCATACAGAACGCTGCCGCCAGGATTCTGAGCAGAACCAGAAAATATGAACATATCACAC
This sequence comes from Rutilus rutilus, assembly GCF_951802725.1. Classification (NCBI taxonomy): domain Eukaryota; kingdom Metazoa; phylum Chordata; class Actinopteri; order Cypriniformes; family Leuciscidae; genus Rutilus; species Rutilus rutilus. Next base: position 21,071,973 of record NC_140209.1, read on the forward strand.
CAGTCCTCAGGTCTTTACACTGGCTCCCAGTTAAATTTAGGATTGATTTTAAAGTATTATTACTGGTATATAAATCATTCAATGGCCTAGGACCTCAATACATTGCAGATATGCTCACTGAATATAAACCCAACAGATCACTCAGATCACTAGGATCATATCAGCTAGAAATACCAAGGGTTCACTCTAAGCATGGTGAGTCTGCTTTTAGCTACTATGCCAGCCGCAGCTGGAACCAGCTTCCAGAGGAGATCAGATGTGCTCCTACTGTAGTCACATTCAAATCCAGACTCAAAACACATCTGTTTAACTATGCATTTACTGAATGAGCACTGTGCCAATGTTCGTCCGACTGTTTGTACTGTACTGTATTTTTATTTTTCTAAACTGTTTTAATTATTCTTTTTTCTTTTTATTATTTTAATTTCTTCTATGTAAAGCACTTTGAATTGCCACTGTGTATGAAATGTGCTATAAATAAACTTGCCTTGCCTTGCCTTGCCTTGCCTAAACAAAAACAATTTCTAAAGCTAGGTCTTCTAAACATTAGATCACTCACACCTAAGGCAGTTATTGTAAATGAAATAGTCACAGATAATAGCTTCGATGTACTTTGTCTTACTGAAACCTGGCTTAAACCAAATGATTATTTCGGTTTAAATGAGTCTACTCCATCAGGATACTCCTATAAGCACGAGCCCCGTCTGATTGGTCGTGGCGGCGGTATTGCAACTATCTATAGAGATTTTCTTAGTGTTACTCAGAAAACGGGTTATAAGTTTATTTCATTTGAAGTACTTGTACTAAATGTTACGCTCTTAGATGATAGAAAAACATCCCTATTATCTCTAGCCTTGGCTACCGTATATAGACCGCCTGGGCCTTACGCTGATTTCCTAAAAGAATTTGCAGATTTTCTCTCAGATCTATTGGTCAATGTCGATAAAGTATTAATTGTTGGAGATTTTAACATACACGTAGATAATCAAAATGATTTTTATTTAACACCGTGGCTAGACTAACAAATAAACAAGCGTCACCTGAACAAAATATTCCGTTACAGTTTAGTAGTAATGATTTCATGAATTTTTTCACTGAGAAAATAGAAAACATCAGATCCACAATTGTAAACGTTCAATCCTCAATCGCGCCTTATAATTCAGCCTCGATTATCACCCGCAAGAACAATTACAGTGCTTTACAACTATAGAACAAATAGAGTTAACCCTCTGGGCTCCGAAAACGGGCGAAAACTTGAACGTTTCGAATTGTTTAATTTTTTTGCTTCATCGGATGGGGGTGAAACTTGGTGACTTTTGTTTTATTACCTATATGAACACACAAAAAAATCAAGGAGATGATTCTGATATGTTAAAGGGTCATAAAAAAAAAAGTCACACTTAGCTTCCTCCCGCCCGAAAACGGGCGACATAGGAAATGAATGGGAAATACGAAAAAATAGGAAAACTCAGAGAAACTTTTGGTGGTACAAGCTACAGATCAGCCACTGTTCTGAAAAAAAGTGTACAGCAATGAAGGGGTGACACTCTAAAACATCAAGAGTGCAAAAAAGACACCCTCCCCCCCCCACACACACACCCACACACACAAACACACACACACACACACACACACACACACACAGAGAGAAATGAACTGGTAAGACTGAAACAGCAAATTTTGCCCCAAACTATATAAAAATTATATAATCATAATAACTCCAAAACTATAGCAAGGAGAGTCAAAAGGTAGGTATCGTTTGAAAGAACTCTTTTTAAATTTTTTGAAAATATAAATTACATTACATTTGGACATTGTCCTGCCAAGAAACGGCGGATAAAAGACAATATATATATATAATTTTTATTATGATTTTGCATATCTTTCTTATTTGTCATGGAATAACTCAGGAAGGAAATAAGGTAGGAGGAAAATTCTTTTTTAGTGAAGTCCCCCTACATGTTAGCTGCATCTGGATAAAATTTTTATAATTTTTGGATAAAGGAATCAAAAATTACAGCATTTTGAAAAGAGATTTTGTACCTTTTTGTACAGTCTTTGACACCCCCTCATGGGCAAATTTTTCTCCATGAAGAATATCTTGTCATAAAAGCAATAGATTATGTTAATTTTGGGCTCATTTTAATTGTAATAATATGCTGTAAAAAATGAAGTGCCATTTTCAATGATCTGTGAATGTTTCATGAGCTGTATGATGTTTTTGACACATTGCAGTACATTATTTTATAGATTATGAAAAAAAAGAAATTCTATTTATCAGCAAATAACTCAGCAATACTTAAGAGTTTTTCAAAGTGGATACATTCACTGTAAAGTTCAGACTCTAAGCTTTCAAATGACATCAACTTTGTGTTAATCAAGGCAAGATTTTTGTAAAATATGGTAAAGAATATTTTCGCAGCTAGGTGGCGCCTGCTGGCGGTACACTTGGTTTTAGAGGGATTACTCAGCACTCGTTAGGAATTAATAAATGTAATTAGATGCATTAAAAAGCTGAGATCCTTTAAAATGATATATCCTGAGATAAGCTTTAAAATGATATATAATTTGTGTTGTTCCATTCAGTGGTTGATTAGTAATAAATTGTTTTCTTTCCGAATGGGAATAAATCAAATAAATAAATAAAAAAGCTATAGGCCGCCTATAGGCGGTTATAGGACATGACATAAATTAATACATTTTGAAGCCACTAGGTGGCGCTCTTCTCACTTGAATTTTTTTTTTTTTTAGGCCTGCACTCTAATTTGATGTGAAATGTTGCATTTATTGAAAAATAAAATAAAATAAATAAAATAAAATAAAAATATATATATTAATTCTAATGGAAAAAATAGCTCATAAAAATTATATAATTAATGCAAAGTATCATAAAAAATTCTAAAAATTCTAAATAATAATCAGAAAACATTATAGAACAAAAATATATTTGATTGGTTATCCTGGGAAAAAGTAAAGTAACATTTTAAGGCTTCGCCCGTTTTCGGGCGGGAGGAAGCTAAGTGTGACTATTATACGAAGAAGCCCAGATCACTTCCTCTAAACAACAACATGTTTATTAGATCCCATACCAACTAAACTACTGAAAGAAGTGTTACCTGTAGTGGAAGAGCCTCTCCTTAATATTATTAACTCGTCTTTATCTTTAGGTTATGTTCCAAGAACATTTAAACTGGCAGTTATAAAACCTCTCATTAAGAAACCATAATTAGATTCACATAATCTAGCAAATTATAGACCCATTTCAAATCTTCCTTTTATGTCCAAAATACTAGAAAAAGTGGTGTCCGCTCAACTGGGCTCTTTCTTACAAGAAAATGACATCTATGAAAAGTTTCAGTCTGGATTCAGGCCGCACCATAGCACTGAAACTGCGCTCGTTAAAATCACAAATGATTTACTTTTAGCTTCTGACCAAGGCTGTATCTCAATACTAGTTTTACTTGATCTTAGTGCTGCGTTCGATACTATAGATCACACAATACTCTTAGATCAACTACAAAATTATACTGGTGTTCAAGGACAAGCATTAAGCTGGTTCAGATCATACCTATCTGACCGATACCATTTTGTCTATTTAAATGGAGAAAAATCGATCATAACTCCAGTAAACTATGGAGTGCCGCAAGGATCTGTGTTAGGCCCTCTATTATTCTCAATATATATGCTGCCACTTGGAAATATTATAAGGAAACATGGAATTAGTTTCCATTGTTATGCTGATGACACTCAAATATATATTTCATCACGGCCGGATGAAAACGCCAAATTATCCAAATTGACAGAGTGTGTTAAAGATATAAAAGATTGGATGACGCGTAATTTTCTTTTATTAAATCCAGATAAGACAGAGGTAATACTTATCGGTTCAAAAAACCGCCCACAAAACCTCTCACAATACAACTTTAACATAGTAGGGTGTCCTGTTACTTTATCCTCTACAGTAAAAGACCTGGGTGTTATATTAGATTGTAACTTGTCTTTTGAAAATCATATTTCATATGTTACAAAAACAGCCTTTTTCAACCTTAGAAACATTGCTAAGCTACGTAATATGCTATCAGTTTCTGATGCAGAAAAGCTAGTTCATGCATTCATGACCTCGAGACTAGATTACTGTAATGCTTTATTAACTGGTTGTCCTGCAACCTCAATAAACAAGATACAGTTAGTCCAAAATGCCGCCGCTAGAGTTCTTACTAGATCAAGAAAATATGATCATATAACACCGATTTTAACATCACTTCATTGGTTACCTATAAAGTTCCGTATTAATTACAAGGTATTGCTGCTGACTTATAAAGCCCTAAACGGCTTAGCTCCAGTCTATTTAACGGATCTTCTATCGCCCTATAATCCATCGTGCTCTTTAAGATCACTAAATTTGAGGCTTTTGGTCATACCTAGGATATCCAGATCCACCAAAGGAGGGAGAGCATTTTCACATTTAGCTCCAAAACTCTGGAATAGTCTTCCGGATACTGTTCGTTGCTCAGACTCGCTCTCCCAGTTTAAAACTAGATTAAAGACCCATCTCTTCAGCCAGGCATTTATATAATATTTTTAGTCTTACAGTTAAATCCGGTCTCTACTTCATAAACGCCAGAGGAGAACTGGCCCCCGACTGAGCCTGGGTTCTCCCAAGGTTTTTTTTTTTCTCCATTAGGTCACCTGATGGAGTTTTTCGGTTCCTTGCCACTGTTGCCTTTGGCTTGCTCAGTTGGGGATACTTAATTTAATTAATCAATTCAACAATACTATTGATCAGCATTACCAAACGTGGATGTTTTACACCAGAAACAAACACTGATGTACTATTTTATTTAATACTGTGAAGCTGCTTTGATACAATCTGTATTGTGAAAAGCGCTATATAAATAAAGTTGACTTGACTTGACTTGACTATAGGTAAAGAAAATATGATCATATAACACCAATTCTATCATCTCTACACTGGTTACCTATTAAGTTCCGTATCAATTATAAAGTATTACTACTGACCTATAAAGCCCTAAATGGTTTAGCTCCTAGGTATTTAACGGAACTTCTATCGCCCTACAATCCATCGCGCTCTTTAAGATCACTAAATTCGAGGCTTCTGGTCATTCCTAGGATATTTAAGTCCACTAAAGGAGGGAGGGCGTTTTCACATTTACCTCCTTAACTCTGGAATGGCCTTCCTGATATTATTCGAGGCTCAGACTCGCTGTCCCAGTTTAAAACTAGATTAAAGACGCATCTCTTTAGCCAAGCATTCACATGATTATCTTTTATACTACAGTTAAATCGGATCAAATGCATTAATATTATGAACGGCAGCTATGCTAATTATTTCCCATCTGCTTTTCTGTTGTTATCTTGGGCCGCGAGTCCCGAGGTAAATAGAGTTCGTCAGCTCCAGTTTTTATCCAGCCTCTCATGGACACTTCAGATGCCCAAACACCCGTGAAGAGACGACTCGACGCCTGTGAAGAGATGACTCAACGCCAGTGATGTGCCCTAAATTATTACATGATTAACTAACTTTATTTTTCTATGTAAATGCACTTTCTGTAAAGCTGCTTTGAAACAATGTGTATTGTGAAAAGCGCTATACAAATAAATTTGAATTGAATTGAAAATTTAATTTAATTGGAAGAAGTGGGTAATGGTTAATCCATTTTTCAACACAAACTGGAGGTAAGCAACAGTAATTTGTAGCTAGTTTGAACTACAGAACTTAAAGATCTCCCTTTTTTCTTTCTTTTTTTTCGCTGCAGATGAAACTTCTGTTTTTTGCGCAGGCGCAGTGAGGGAAAAAACACTGAGTTTAGGGCTATCGGTTCGTAGCTCTGCTTCAACTGTGCGATATAGTCATGAGGAGCGAACAGAATTTCTAACATGCCAGAAATTCATCCGACCATCCGGTCGGGAGAGGTTAATCGCCTCTCGTTTCCCCCTGTACACTGCACGAACACTGCACGACAAACGACGCATGACAAAGCTGAAAATCGGCCCAACCCGAAAAAGAGTCGCACGAGTCAGAATCCGGCTCAAAATCGGACTAAAATCGCACAGTGTATGCCCGCCTTAACCTTGTTCAGCACTTTGCTTGTTAACCCTCATACCCTTCACCTGTGTCTAGCTCTTTATAAGTCTGTTTGTTCCCTGCCCTTTGTGTTCAGGTGCATGGCGGCCAATTCAAATAAGCCAAAAAATACGTATACGAGGAATCTTGGAAATCGAACTGGGAATGGATCAGAGACTCTAAAAATGGAAGATACAGGTGAAGAGGAGGATGATATGGAGGTAGGATGGATAAAGGTCAGAACAGAAAAGAAGGTTAACAAAAAGAGGAAAAAAGGTAAGGAGGAAAGATCAGAAAGCAGTTCAATAGCTAGTGAGGAACGAAGTAATATCAAGAGTGAATTTAAGATAATATTGAAGTTTAAAGGAGAGGTAGGAGTTTCAGGAGATAATCCATTGACTTTGACGTATGAACTGAAAAAGTTGGTAGGAGAGATAGCTTTCGCAAAAGTGCTACAAGATGGAGCTTTAATGATAGCATGTAGGAATGAAGAGCAAATAAAGCCATACAAATAAAAACAGTTGGGATACAGATGGTAATGAACTGCAAGATCGTAGGACAGGAGTGAATCTGAAATCTTGACGGATTTACAAACCGTTTGGTTTCTTACAAACGTTATTAACGTGGCTATAATTCCGAATGCTTGAATATGTATGTTATAATTATTCATATGTATGCATTGTATGCATGCAGTGTCATAACTACATCTCTGACGTTTATAACAAACCAAACCGGTTGAAAATCGGTAGAAAATTGAGCAAGTTATGGTTATTTAAAAGTACATGCACCATTAAACGAGTGAGCAAGCTGCCTGTGGCATGATGGCATGACGTGGCATGACGTCGACCTCCATTGGCCAGCAGCGCGCACGAGACATCTAGCCTTTATATGATATCTATGGTCTTGAGCCTATGTACCCTGTGCTTACTGTGACAAGTTCTCAATTTAAGTTTGCTCTTTATTATACCTTTTGACCCTTGTGTCTATTTTGATTCTCTGGTTTATGGAAGCTCGGCTTTCCTTGTTCATTTGTACTTTGTATTTTATTTATTTTTTTTAAGTAAAGATTATATATATATATATATTTTTTTTTTTTTTTTTTGAAACACAAGCATCCTGGTCATTGCTCTTCTGCTCTTGGGTGCACTAGATTTATTTCCCTCATCTTAAAGCCTCCTGTCCACTATCTAGCCGGGATCATTTAGATGCAGCCTTGGCACTTCACCAGGCGAGGGCGCTGTTACTGAAGCTTCGAGTAATGAACCCATTTTCAAAACAATTATAAGTGGTTCAGTGCTTCACCAAAGCTTCATTTGCCCATCACTACCAATTGGTTATTGGTCAATTATATGATGTTTTATTAACAAAGTACGGGAGGAGCACATTCAGATAATTAACACGAGAGGAGAACACTCAGCAATCAACAATAAGAGGTACACATATACTGTATGTATATATATATATATATATATATATATATATATATATATATACAGCAGTCTCACCTCAATCCATTGACAGTTTAGTAGCATCCCTCCACCACTCCTTCTCCACACTTCAAGTCATTAACATTTACATACGGGGGGAGTACTCTGGGTTCGGGCCGAACTCTGAGCTTTGAGCCCTCCCCCCAGACAGCACACCAAATACACATTAAACTTTACTCACTCTAATTGTGTGTAAGTGTGAACTCGTGATATAATAGTTTAGCAATACATTTGATTGTTCTATTTAACTCTTTAATTATATTTTACCAGTTTATATTAGGAAACTATGTCGCTCAGAGGTCCTCACGCCTTCTGTTTAAACACGGGTCTCAGGTTCACAAGCTCATCAGTTTTGGTCATTCCATCCCATGGAATTGCATACACTTGAATTTAACGCAACGTTTACTTCAGTAGAGGTATGGCCACTACTACAGATAAGTCAACCAACTTTAATAGCTTTGGACTGGCCATGCCGTGATTTCCCACGTACACTTATCTAAAGTAACATTTAATTAAAACAAAGGTAAGACACACACACCCAGATTTAGGTTGGTCAAACAGCACGTTTGCTGCCCTAAATAGAAATTCACTTCTTGTCTTTGCAAGCCAAGTACACTTGAATTAGTGCCAATATTAGTCGTCAGCATCACTAATCTGATGCAAAACTTGCTGTAACATACGAATGATTTAATCTACCTGGGAAAACAATTTCAGAGTCAGTCGGAATAAAATTAAATGTAACAATTTATTATGTCAGGTAAATGTATCATGCCAGATTCATAATTAGTTCAAAGATAATAAATACAAAACATCAAATGCTCTGGAATAAAGAGAAAAGATGCAAACCTGACTTTAGAAAATACATGATACAGAGTGTCTCGGCCACTCTCAGCATCACAGGCTAATTTGAGTTACAAATCACGCCGATCCTCTTGCTGCATTTCTTTATATAGACAGAAACTTCTTTCACATAGAAACATTTACTAACAATGGGAATTTGCTGTCAGAGTTTACACCTTTTGGGAGCAGGATACCATTTGCTTGGAGACCCACCCTCCTCTGTGTGCCAGTTATATCTAAACTCTTAAATACCTTATTACCTTTTGTTTGACTTATTTGGGAATGAGAGCTTTGTACCAGTCGGACTGAGACATTTCAAATTATACCAAACATGTGTTATACTGTATGATAATTTTCATATTAAACCATATAGATTTTTGGGTGAATTTTGGGGAAATCAGCATGAGAGAGAAGGAATGGGGGAAGAGATGTAGATTAGGATGATTCTGAGGTGAGGCTTGTGTCTCGAATGATGCACAAGAGTTATTTCAAATGTTAATTGCCTTTGTTCTCTCAGACAGTTGCCCTCCATGGCTGGACTGGCCATTGGGCATACCGGGCATTTGCCCGGTGGGCCGACGTGCTTTTTGGGCCGATATATCTCATACTCATATTTTTTTTTTTTTTTTTTTTTTTTTTTTAAACGGCCCATAAAATTTGTACATCGGTGGCCCATTCGTTTTGTTTTGCTTAATTGACGGCGCTGGGTTTATGCCGGTGTAATGCATTGGTCAAAGTCAGTGTTAGTTTTTTTTTCTGACAGACCAGCCCATGAAACACGTAGATCAGCGGCCCATTGGCTCTTTTCTTGATTGACACTGGGCTGGCCCAATCACAACTTTAAAGGAGTGAGTGAGCGGCAGCAGTGTCAGTGTGTATCTGTCAAAATAGATGGAGAAGAAACGCAAGGAATGTGCAGATAAATAGCGTGAAAAAATAGAACCAGGGTAAGCTTTATTGATGCCATTAGATGATAATAATAATAAAATTCTAATGCAAAGACTCGCTGACGTTGACAATATTGATCTGATAAAATGGCTCACTCGCACACTAGCTCCGCTTTTGTTCGCACTGATTCAACGCGCTCTAGCTCGAAGATTTTGTATAGAAACATGACATTTTTTGAGTCGGGGATGAAGTATGACATGTATGCTAACTAGTGGAGGGGAGGTCGAACGAAATTTGACACCCTGTTTGACAAAATCGGCCGTTTTATTCAGTGCCGCATTTTGTCGAGTAAACTCGACTGTGGCGCCTAGAGGGTTAAAGCAGACACTGTAAACTGTGTCAAAATATATGTTTTCTGACCTTCATCAGCTCCTGTGGCAGATGATGATAGTGAGGACGGAGGATCAGGAGAGAGATGAGAGAGTGTAGACTGAGCCTGCGGTAAGCAGAACTACTTTCAAAACACTTAGGCCATGTCATGAGTGTAGATTATTTCCACATCTGCATAGTTGACGATTACCGCAATTCACTAGAAATTTAATAAGAGGCGTTTGTAAACCATGTTTTCCGCCAAAATAAAAGCTTGATGCAGTTTGCGTCAAAATAAAAGATCATGTGCTTATCTCTTTCAAATATAGAAATTGGTACAACTAATTATGAAAGTTTCCTTTATTTTTTGTGCATTTGTTTTACAAAATATGGCTATTACTGTCGTTGGATTAATATTAATAACTATTATTATGTAGTAGGTGTAATGTATACACTGTAACTAAAAGAGGTTTGAATTTTTCTTTGTTTAATTTGCACACTGAATGGGTTGGAGCTTTTAATTTTGAACTCTCAAAGTGCACCAGATTGATGAATTTAACATTAAAATTTACAAAATTTTCTCACGGGGGGGCATGCCCCCGAACCCCCCTAGAAGGACAGAGGACACACCACCATAGTTTTAACAAATATCCTGTAAGAAACACTTGTATTGCTATGCCAGAGCCGCTTAAAGCTTGTTTTAGGATTCACCACTGTGGAGTATAGTTCAACTGTATTAATAAATATAAAATTTAGATTTATTTCATCTGTTAACTCTCACTCGTTCCTATACTCACCCATTACATGGCATTAGTGGTTTTAATTAATAGGAGTTGGTATGCATATAATTAAGGGCGTGCAAAGATGGGTGGTGTTTATGATCATATAGTGGGCCGGTCTGGGCAAAAATGCCCGGGCCGATTTTTTTGTCCCAGTCCAGCCCTGTTGCCCTCTCTTCCAGTTTTTCCAGTCTTACAGGACATGTCTGGGAAAAAAAGGACGCATAGTTAAACCTAACATAAGGGCCTCATACTATAGGTTCATACTAACAGGTTAACAAGGAGGTTCAATAAACCATCACTGAACTTACTTACTGTAAGCTGGACTATGATACTATTTTCTTCTAAATCTGCTGTTTAACCAAAACAAACTTTGTTGCATTATTTTAATCTTGTTGCATTATTCGTTGCATTATCTTTCTTTGTTCATGTTGTCACATGAGAAAATGACCATGTCGGTATGCCGGTTGACTCTTTCTGCGGTTGGCAAGCCGCCACTTGTGTGCACAGCCGTAGGCCTGATTGACACTCGCTGCTCGAGTCGTGTATCATCGAGCTGCCGGATTGCAGAGCGGGTTGTCAAGGCAACCCAGCGCTCACTCAGCACTCTAGGTGCGCGATCAAGACTCGAGTGCCTCAAATGAGGTCATTTCGTCTATTCTCTGATTTAGTTTTCCTCTTGGCCACCAGGAGAGGGCTATTTTTGTGAAATATAAATTTGTAAAAATGTTCAGTCTGTTCAGATATGATGTAAACCATATTGTCCTGTGGCTGTGACTACAAATAAACGAATTTAAATTAATGTAATTAAAGAATGCTTTGGAGTATAGACGTAAAATTGGTCTTGTTTTAAAGAAGACATTTGGCAGATTTTTTTGTTGAAGTGAAATAAATTAAGAAAGTGAAACAAAAAAAAAAAGTTATAGAAGTTTGAGTTTATGAAAATGTACAATGTAAAAATTTTAATTATTCATATTTTTTATAAAATATATATTTTTAAAACCTGGCCGACTCTAAAACTGCTAGAAAATCAAAGCCAAAAATCTGAATAAGTTGTGTTTCAAATTTTAGGTTGATATCTCAAAAAATGTAGCCTGGCGAGCCAGACTTACATCAAGATGTTTAGTCTGGCAACTCACCATAGACACGCTCACTCCGAGGGGCGGGATAAACGGCTGTCTTTCAAATTCCCTCTGCACGCAATAGGACAGCGCTTCAACCAACCAGAGCGTTTTCCCAACAGCGGAGCTAGTTTATAGATTCAACTTTTGCCATATCTGGCCGGCAAATCGACAAACACATCTTCCTTTTTTTAAGAATGACTTAAGTGCCGTTCTTTGCTCTTTTCTCAAAGAAAAGCCTAACTCCAAGTCCTCCAGAGTCCATTTCCATATGTGTTATTAAAAACATTTTAATATCTTTTTTTCTAAAATAATTTAATGGATGATACCTTTTGAACTCTTGGCATGAAAACAAACTGAGGTTTCAACCATTCTTTCATGATTTTTCATGTTCATTGCTATTTCAAAATAAAGGTCTGAACACGCCTTAGAAATATGAAAATATTCTTGTTGCAAATTGATAAATTACAGCTCCTATCTAATTTATTTTGAAAATCATTCACCAAATATGAAAACTAGAGTTTGTAAGCTTTCAAATGATATATAGTTTGTCAAGATTAGTTTATGTTTATTATAGGATATTACTGTTTTAAATATGTAATGAGTTTGGGCCCACCGGTGACACTTAAGAGGTTAAACTCCACTTTACATATAGTAGGAAAGGGTAATGGTTTATGCATAGTGTGCCAAGACAGAGAAGATGTTAATCATGTACTTTTTACTTGTGAGAAGTATAATGATAATAGAATAATCTGGCAGCAAATGGAAGGGGAGAACTCTATTCATGAGTGGGCCGGTGACACTTAAGAGTTGTGTCTTCTTTCTTTTGTAAAATAACATTATAATAGGCTATTTCTGTGTGACTAATGTCCAATCTTGACACAAATTAATTATCATTAGCAATGTATCACTTATTATTGTTAAACTATGGTAAAACATTGATACTTGGGTTTTAAATCTTACATCAAAAATGCCAACGAACTATTTATTTATACTTATAAGTGAAGCGCTGCGGATCTTCTGGCCTGATTGTGGAAACGCAGCGTGGTTTTGGGCTCGGTGCTACATATCCGAGGCTAGCCCGGCACAGCCCGTTTAAAGCCCTGGCTCACACTGGCATGAAAGTGGAAAAGCAACAGTTCATCACAACTCAAGATGAGAAGAATATATGCTGATATTGTCCAAAACCTCACTTTATCTAAAGCCTTTCCAAACATTTAGAGAGCAGTGTAAACTGCAGCAGTGTATAATGTGACACATCACAAAATCGACTGGAATAATAATATTATAATTATGATATTAATGCTTAGAATATAGAAACTGGCTGATAGTCGAGCTGGATAAAAAAAGTTATGTGCATAGACTTGTCTGGAAGCTTTTTTAAATGAAAATGTATATGAATTTAGTTAAATTGTAAAAAGATAATTTGAAGCTCAAATGTGAAAACTTGTTCAAAAAGACTTTGAACAGTACCTTCATTTTTGTTTTTCTGCCTCTCTTCTGTTTTTTTATGGGGTTTGTGGTGAGAGCTCTTTTCGTTTCCTTCCTCTGCTCTGGTCTGCTCTGCTCCTACAGAAGTTCCTTTAACATCTTCATATATCACACATCTGAGATATTTGTCCTTGCTTTTCTCTTGTATCATATCAACCCTCTTGAATATTTCTGATTGCCATTTTTCATCGAGCTGCAGATGTCCTCCTCCACACTCCTCTATTAACTGATGAACAGCTGTTTTCTTTTTCCCCATAAACCAGTATGATCTTGCCTCATTATCAGTTGTGAGGATGATGGTACGCTTAAATGCTTCTTCACTGAATTGTTTCAGCACATATTTCACTCTTCTCATGTCCTCCTCAGTGAAGTCTTCATGCTGCAGTACGAGTATGAAGGCATGAGGTCCTGGAGCAGACAGAGACACACACTCTCTCACTGTCTGTGTGATCTGATGATCTGAGATGTTTGGATTCAGCAGATGAAGAATGTTAATGACAGTGATGTGTCTATCCTTCAGTATTCTACTGATTATGGAACATGGCCGATGTGAATCTGTAGATATTTCATACTCATGCAGATCAATTTCCAGGATTGAGTTTCTAACTTGACTGTTTTTTGATCCATTCTTTCCCAGAAGGACAATCCTCAGATCACACACTGGGGAGAAAAAGAACGATAATTATAAAATCTCAAATAAGAGACTAATCTGATTTTATCAGAATGCAGACTTAATATTCTGTACAAGAACAATGAGCCTATACACTACATTTGCAAAAATACTGGAATTCTCGATAATTTAATTGACTTACTGTTTGCACGATCAGCACCTCAGGGCAACTTTTTTCCCTCTGAAAATGGCAGTATCAGATCTGCTGATTATATCATCACTGTGAGAGAACAATGATCATGTTTTTCTGTACAGATACGGAGATAATGTGATGAAACCTTGAGCGAAAAAACGTTGTGATTCAGATTCATAAATGAAAAAAATGTCCGCGTTTATATCGCTCATCCTTTTTCTTGCATGCATTTATTAAAATAGGGTGGACTAACTCAACGAAAATCGCTGCCACTAGATCCGATTACACTAACAGTACAGCAGCAAATTATGCATTAATCGATCTGGAGAAGATAATAGCAGATAATATTATGAAATTTAATAAGTAATTTTAGTACTTTTATGTATTTCCGTCTTCAGACCAAAACAAGTAAGCCAGAACCGCTGTATCACAAAGTATGAAGATAATTTATTGTTTGTATGTTCGAGGCTGATGCATTCTTTACTTCCTGCATTGCGATACATTTTAATGCGATACATTTCAAACATGCACTTACCAAACATAAAACCAGGTTTTTTTTTTTTTTTTTTTTTTTAGACAATCGAAAGTACGCCTATAGCATAATTTCGCTCCTATTTCGGTCTACATGTTCTAACTTGATTCTCACCCATACTGGACGATATGTCTTCGCCACGGGCAGCCGGGACCGAAATCGAAAGAGAAAGAGAAGGTTTTGCGCGAGAAATATCCGTTAGAGAACACCAGTCCTTTAATGAAAGTTTACATTATTTGAATGTATTTCACTTTATAATATTGTATGCAGATCAGTTATATTACGTAGCTAATTTGATGATAATATTAAGAACACATAGGGGAGACCGGGGACAGTTGCAACAGTTTTTGCATTTCTCTCAGTTACTCAGAGACTATTTGGACTAGACCACCGTATTAAACTTGCATCTGTCTGCTAATTTACACATACCATTTAAAGATGATTAGATATGACATATCGTTCACAGTATTTATTTGAATGGAAGAAGCCAAATGTTGCAACTGACCCCAACCCAGGGGACAGTTGCAACACAACCATGGGACGGTTGCAACATGTTAAAAATACCTTAAATCTCACTAATTAACTTAAGCTTTTTGTCTCAATGAGCATAGAATTCTGAAAATATTAACTGTTTTAGGCCTACTATAATATTATAGTATTATTTATTTCAATATTATTATTGTAGCCTATTATTTATTAATTTAGTCATATTTATCAAATAACAGTTATTGAGTTTTGTTTGTTTATGTGTAGAACATAGGCATACATAGCTTCAGTGTGCAGGTGTAACAGATGCTATTCAATCTCTCCATATTTCAGTGTCAGACAGGAAGAATTGAACAATTTGCAATGCAACAAACTTTTATTAAACATGTAATTTATAACTTGTTGCAACCGTCCCCAACCCTATCAGCCATGACAGAACATCATACGCCTGCTAGACACACTGACTTTGACACATGCTATGTCACTTAGAAGTCAACAAAACAATAATTCAAACTAAGTAAGTTTTGATTAATTCATACAAAATGTCAAGACAGTATGACAAAAATATATCTCATGAAAAAAAATTACTTTCATACCTCCAAAACAAGTTTTCTTCAATAAATGCAGCAGCAGATGTTGAATATGTCTACTGTCTTCTTGGTCTAACTGTGCCTTTTTCATTATGAGTGTCATCACTCTAGCTTGTTTCTGATTGGATAAAAACGATATGTTGCAACCATCCCCTGTTGCAACGGTCCCTGGTCTCCACTACTGTAGGCGATAAAGACGAAAATAAACAGCCACATTTATATTTTCAGTTCTCCTCATTTACAATTACTTACAACATATGCACTTATGGTAATAAAAAAGTATAAAAAAAAAATAATGCTGCTTTAATACTGGGTTTAAACAAGGGAGTACCATATTTAATACAAGCATCAATGTAAAACTCCAAATTATTAGCAATGACAATGGTAAGACACTAACACAAATTACTTGAATTACAGATCTGACTTATAAAATCAGAATTAATACCGTGTCACGAATCACACACAAAAGAGAGAGATCCAAGTGCAGTTAATTTATTGGGGTAATCCGTACTCACAATCAGTTCAGGCAAATGGTCAAAATCCAATAAGTCAATCCAAGGACATAAAACACGAACAAGAACAGCAAACAGGAACCGAAGTGTGAGGACATTAAACAAGGACTCCGTGACAAACACTGAAACTGACAGGGTATATATACACACACACAAGTGCTAAACGAGGTGACGAGAAACAGCTGAACACAATGAACACAGTGACAGACAGGATCATGGGAAATGTAGTAACAGTGTAACGAATACGACTCTGGGTAAATATGAATTAGCTCAAGAATATGGGGAATCTTGGAATATTAATATTTATGACTCATGGTCATAATTCATAAGTCGCATGTACATTTATTTTATCAATTATCGAGATTACCTTGTTCTATAACTATCTGACCAACATTTAATTCGTCCAGCGAAACAAATGTAAAATCATTACAGTCAAGAAGAGGTATTCACAAACTTCAAAAGAGTTTCATGTCCTGGCCACGGACACCCAACTTTCTGAGTTTATAAATTAAAACTACTGAATGTAGTCTAATATCGAGCTTGTAGCTTAAATAAGATCTTTGATTTCATTGACTTCATAAAAAGTGGTTTTTCAAACACAGAGGCAGTGAAAAGTATAAATGGGTTTATTAATAAAATGGCACACACTAAGAGATTATATAAGCTACAAATATAAACGTACGTAAAATGCAAACAATAAAACAAACAAACATTTAAACAAACAAGAAAAATATGTGATCAGAATAAAATGAAAATGAAAGAAAGAAAGCAAGAAAGAAATATAGAGAAGGGAAAAGCTAGTACTTATTACATACAGAAACCTAGGTTCACGAGACACCGGGAAACAGCTTTTATCAGACAATGTACTTGCGATTCTGTGCCCTTTCGGGTGAGGCTGATGCTGAGGGTGGCGTCCTGTTTTTGCTGGGTCTTCCGGTGCCGCGAAGTTCGAAAAGGCTCACTGAATGTAAAGTTACCGGAAAATCAGATTCATCTCCCTGGATGGGAGAGGTTTAAAGTCTTTGTTGCAAGGGACGCAGCTACGACTCGGACATGTGCTCGCTCGATAGAGAAGACTAAGGCCTTCTTCAGATGATCCTTGGAGAAGCGCTGCGCCGGGGAGTAGAGGAGGAGGTCAGGGATCGAAGAGAGAAGAGAGTGAGAAGTGGGGGTCTCGTCCTTTTAACAGACATCTGTTTACGCCCTGTTTTGTGACAGAGCGAATCAGCTCTCCTGATATGAAGCGGGAAACAGTTCTTTGTGTGAAGAAGAACACGCCCCCTTTTACCATATGTCTTATGAGGGAAAGGATTCATACTTAGAAATGTGATAGTTCCTGGAACAATTTAAGTATTATTGTACCTTGCAGTCAAGATTCGTCTCCGTGAGATGGAGAGGATTACATAGATATCCATTATGACAGGTAAAGATTGGGGAAACATAACGTTACATTTATATGCATAATTACACACAAATAAAGTTTGATTAAACACACAATAAAATTGTCAGTGTTTCCGTTATGGTAAGTGAAGACACCTGGGAAACAAAGGAATACGTATCAAACATTTGAAGGGTTTTCTCTGAAAAGTTCCCTGAAAAGTTCCATGTGTTGGAATGTTGGCTTGCATAGGAACTGGATAAGATGCAGCTTTGGAGTCATAAAGTTTACGACCATGTCGGGGTCGGTTTACAAGACACTATTGAGGAACCTTCTTCAAAAGGGTGTTTGTGTGTGTGTGCGGAATGTCATGAGGCTGTAAGGTTGGGGGATACGAGTCACATGGGTGCTGGTAAATTGGTCCTCGTGGGGCAATTATTAACCAGCGCTGTCTTCCTGAGGACACAGACGATGTGTTCGCCATCACATGATTCACTTAATCTGAAAAGCAGATGTCATTGTTGCTACAACAGAGTGTAGGACACCGTGCGGGAAGAGGACCTCTAGTGGACACCCAGGGAACACAAACCAGACACTGTGACATAACCCCCCCTCTACGGAGTGGCTACCAGACGCTCCAAGACAAACAAAACAAGAGTCCAGGCGGGAGGTGAAATGGTTGAGGATCAGGGGGCGGGATGGGGGGCCAGGTCCATGGAGGGGAACAGGAATAGGGAGTGACGGCTTAGCTGGCGGCCAGGGCGAAACAGACAGTCCATCAGGCGGCCAGGGCGAAGCAGATGACCCATCGGGCGGCCATGGCGGAGACTTCCCCTCAGGTGGCCAGGGCGGAGCAGACAGTCCATTGGGCGGCCAGGGCGGAGACGACCCCTCGGGCGGCCAGGGCAGAGACGACCCCTCGGGCGGCCAGGGCGGTGAAGAACCTTCGGGCCGCCAGGGCGGAGAAGACCCTTCGGGCCGCCAGGGCGGAGAAGACCCCTCGGGCGGCCAGGGCGGTGAAGAACCTTCGGGCCGCCAGGGCGGTGAAGACCCCTCGGGCGGCCAGGGCGGAGAAGACCCCTCGGGCGGCCACGGCTCAGGAACTGGAACAGACACCCCCGGTTCAGGAACTGGAACTGGCACCAACGGCTCAGGCACTGGAACTGGCACCACCGGAACTGGCACTGGAACTGGCACCACCGGCTCAGGCACCACCGGAACTGGCACTGGAACTGGCACCACCGGCTCAGGCACCACCAGAACTGGCACTGGAACTGGCACCACCGGCTCAGGCACTGGAACTGGCACCACCGGCTCAGGCACTGGAACTGGCACCACCGGAACTGGCACCACCGGCTCAGGCACTGGAACTGGCACCACCGGAACTGGAACAGACACCACCGGCCCAGGAACAGACACCACCGGCCCAGGAACAGGAACAGACATCACCGGCTCAGGAAGAGACACCACCGGCCCAGGAACAGACACCACCGGCCCAGGAACAGACACCACCGGCTCAAGTGTGTGCATAGCCCACACACACCACATGGCTGTGGCCATAATGGCCAGTGTCGCGGTCACTGAGGGCTCAGGCTCAGGAACAGACACCACCGGCTCAGGCTCAGGAACAGCGACGGCGGCCATCTTGTCAGGGGACACAGGCTCGGCAGGCGTGACGTGAACAGGCTCGGCGGCGGCCATCTTGTCTGAAGACATAGGCTCAGGAACAGTCTCTGGCTGGGCAGACGTGACGTGAACAGTCTATGGCTGTGCAGACGTGACGTGAACAGTCTCTGGCTGGGCAGACGCGACGTGAACAGTCTCTGGCTGGGTAGGCGCGACGTGAACAGTCTCTGGCTGGGCAGACGCGACGTGAACAGTCTCTGGCTGGGCAGACGTGATCTTCCTCCTCCTTCTCCGCCTACAATGGCAAGACGGTAGCATCGAGCCCACCGGCTTAGGGGAAGTTTTTGCGCATGCGTCGCGACTGAGTGCGTTGTTGTGTTTGGAGCTCCGTCGAATTAATTCAGAAACCTTGTTTTTCTTCTTTACACTCTTTTACAAACGAACTTTCTCATTTTTATAGCGTGTGAACATATCTGGAATACTATTCTCCTTAAAAAAACAATCGGATTGCTCTGATATCGCTACATATATCCAACCTTTCGAACTTCCGCTACTAGCCTTAGCCCGCTAGCATTACACGCGTGGTCGCGCCTATCGATCGACTTATTTACACCCGTATCACTGAAAGCTATAATTCGCCATTATAGCACATCTGCTATAATGGCGAATATAACGGATGTGTGTCTAACGTTACCTTTGAGTGCAGGTGAGGACACCTTCGAGCTGCATTCTGTGCAGTTAGAGCTGGAATCCTTGGAGAAGCAGATCCGCGACCTACTAGAGAGACAGGCCGAGCTACGAGATCGACGTTTCGCGCTTGAAACATCACGCGCCGATGCTCACAAGTCAGTGATTAGTAACCTTTTGACTCCGACCTCGTCTACTCCATGTGTTTCTCTGCCCAGGATGCGATCATCCCTGGTTTCATTCACTCCGGCACCGACACAACAACATGGACCCTGGGTGATTCCACAGCGGAAGACGCGGGCCAGGACCAGAGCTAGGACCTCTCCGCCCCTCCCGGCCTTCGAGATCTCCACCCGGAACCGCTTCTCCCCTCTACGCGAGACGGAATGCGACGCTGTGATCATCGGCAGTTCCATCGTCCGGCATGTCCGTGCTACCATAGGTAAAGGTAAGGTTCGCACTCACTGCTTTCCTGGTGCTCGTGTTCTCGATGTCGCTGCACAGGTTCCCGGGATTCTGAACGGTGACGAGCCCGTCGGAGCTGTCGTGCTGCACGCGGGAACGAACGACATCAGGCTACGGCAGTCGGAGGTTCTGAAGAAGGACTACAGGAGCCTGTACGAGACGGTACGCAGTACATCGCCTGAAACAACGATCATCGTGTCTGGACCGCTTCCCACCTACCGACTAGGACACGAAAGGTTCAGTAGATTATTTGCTCTAAATGAATGGTTAATGTCATGGTGTAATGAACAGAGACTGCTCTTTGTAAATAATTGGAATCTTTTCTGGGAGCGACCTAGGCTCTTCCGTGCTGATGGCCTTCACCCCAGCAGAATCGGAGCGGCTCTTCTGTCGGACAACATCTCCAAGACGCTACACACCATATGACTAGTAAGTCAAAGTCCAAATCACACTCTTTGCTGTCCAAACTTAATTGATATAAGTACCAATGTAGAACATTATATTGAAACTGTGTCTATTCCTCGTTTAGTGAGATCAAATAATAAATCTACTGCAGGATCTAAGAAAAATCTAATTGTGATTAAACCAGAAAATCTCAATATTAGTGAACAAAAACAATTTATAAAGCTAGGTCTTTTAAACATCAGATCGCTTACACCTAAGGCGGTTATTGTAAATGAAATGGTCACAGATAATAGTTTCGATGTACTTTGCCTTACTGAAACCTGGCTTAAACCAAATGATTATTTCGGTCTTAATGAGTCTACTCCTCCTGGATACTGTTACAAGCATGAGCCCCGTCTGATTGGTCGTGGCGGTGGTGTTGCTATAATCTATAAAGATATTCTTACTGTTACTCAGAAAACAGGTGACAGGTTTAATTCGTTTGAAGTACTTGTGCTAAATGTTACTCTCTTAGATGTAAGAAAGAAATCGTCTCGGTTACGTATGTAACCCTCGTTCCCTGAGTACAGGGAACGGAGACGTGTCGTCGGGGGAGTTCCCTGACGAATTGGGATCACGCTAGGGAGACCAATTGCCTACGAGTGAATTAAAACGAGCCAATGAACATTGGCATGCAACATTTGCATTCCGCAGCCCGCCTACCAGCGCGGGTATAAAGCCCGGAAGCAAACATTGCATCATCGCTTTTCGCTGAGGAGCCGAACAGTGTCCAGTCCTCCGCGAAGGTACAGCAACGTGGCGACGGGACGACACGTCTCCGTTCCCTGTACTCAGGGAACGAGGGTTACATACGTAACCGAGACGTTCCCTTTCGTCCTGGGAACTCCGACGTGTCGTCGGGGGAGTTCCCTGAGGAATTGGGATCCCTAATAAAACGCCATGGTGCTGGCCCCTTCCAGCGTCCAGCTAAGCTACCCTGCAGCAGTTTCTTGTAATAAGTTGCGGGAGCTAGCTAGGGAATCACACTGCTGTTCCGCAAGACCCGCACAGTGGATTTTGGATAACACTGGGAAAGCGTGCCCTAACCCACAAAAAGGGAAGGGAACGCTGCGGAAGCCCAGCCTGCCTGAGGAAGGCCTGGAATACACATATGTACTAACCCATTGGGGTAGTGAAACATATGGCAGTCCCAGAGGTAGTCCCAATCCAAGGGAAGTGGGAGCGTACTCAACAGGGACGACAGAACGAGTCTGTCAAGGGGAAGACACGGCTGAACTGCACGTGGCATCATGGGTCACCGTAGAGACCACTGTAAAAAACACCCAGTCTACTAACAACTCCTACTAGAGGTAGCAGACCTGGCGCCAGGCGGTCCGCCACGCCTGGCACCGGAGGGGTGATGGAGGAACTCACGAGGCTCACCAACGTAGGGCGCCAACGGAGCAAAGGACGCACATATCCGGCCGAGGCACGGAGTGGCGTAGCAAGCCGACACAACCTATTCCCTCGTACCACTGGCCGTAGCGAGTACTCGGGAGGAAACAGGTTCCACACGTAGGCTATAGAATCTAGCGAACGTATTCGGTGTCGCCCAGCCCGCAGCTCTACAGATGTCTGTCAGCGAGGCGCCTTGAGCCAAAGCCCAGGATGCGGCAACACCTCTAGTAGAGTGAGCGCGCAACCTGGGAGGACAAGGCTCACCCAGAGACTCATATGCTCGGGTGATGGCATCCACTAACCAGTGGGCTAACCTCTGCTTGGAGACAGCCTTCCCCTTCTGCTGGCCTCCATAACAGACAAAGAGCTGATCTGAGGTTCTGAAGCTTTGCGTTCTGTCAATATAAACCCGCAAGGCACGGACGGGACAGAGAAAAGCTAGGGCTGGGTCTGCCTCCTCCTGGGGCAGCACTTGCAGGTTCACTACCTGGTCCACGAAGGGAGTGGTAGGAACCTTGGGCACATATCCGAGCCGGGGTCTCAATACAACATGAGAAAGGCCCGGCCCGAACTCTAGGCACGATTCATCGACCGAAAAAGCCTGCAGATCCCCGACCCTCTTGAAAGAGGCCAATGCTAACAGGAGCGCTGTCTTAATGGACAGGATATTAAGCTCTACTGTCAACAAAGGCTCAAAGGGAGGACTTTGAAGAGCTCTAAGTACCAGAGCTAGGTCCCAAGAGGGTACAG
This sequence comes from Rutilus rutilus, assembly GCF_951802725.1. NCBI lineage: Eukaryota > Metazoa > Chordata > Actinopteri > Cypriniformes > Leuciscidae > Rutilus > Rutilus rutilus. Next base: position 21,094,704 of record NC_140209.1, read on the forward strand.
AGTGCAAAACACGAGGTGGATTTAACCTCCTAGCACCCTTAAGGAATCTGATGACCAGGTCATGCTTCCCCAAAGACTTACCATCTACTGCATCGTGATGCGCTGCTATTGCAGCGACATACACTTTGAGGGTGGAGGGAGACAGCCTTCGCTCCAACCCATCTTGCAGGAAGGAAAGCACGACTCTGATCGGGCAAGTTCGGGGGTCCTCCAGATGGGAGGAACACCATTCGACGAACAGGTTCCACTTCAACGCATAGAGGCGCCTCGTAGAGGGGGCTCTAGCGGAAGTGATGGTGTCTACCACTGCCTGTGGCAGACCACCTAGAACCTCCGCGTCCCGTCCAGGGACCAGCCATGGAGTTTCCAGAGGTCTGGACGCGGGTGCCATAGAGAGCCCCGTCTCTGAGAAAGGAGGTCCTTCCTCAGAGGAATCGGCCAAGGAGGGGCTGTCCTGAGGAGCATGAGTTCCGTGAACCAAGTCCTGGTGGGCCAATACGGCGCCACTAGAAGGACCTGCTCCTCGTCCTCCCTGACCTTGCACAGGGTTTGTGCAAGAAGGCTCACTGGGGGAAACGCATACTTGCGCAGGTCCCGGGGCCAGCTGTGAGCCAGGGCGTCCGTGCCGAGGGTCCCCTCGGTCAGGGAGTAAAACCACTGGCAATGGGTCGTGTCCGGAGAAGCAAACAGGTCTACCTGTGCGATTCCGAAAACACTCCAAATCAGCTGGACCGTCTGGGGATGGAGTCGCCATTCTCCTGGCAGGGGAGGCAACCGTGAGAGCTCGTCTGCCACACGGTTGAGCTCCCCTGGAACATGAACGGCACGAAGCGACCTCAGATGCTTCTGACTCCATAGGAGGAGGTGGGAGGCGAGTCGCGACATACGACGGGAGCGTAGACCACCTTGACGGTTGATGTACGCAACGGTCGCAGTGCTGTCCGTACGGACCAGTACATGCTTGTGTCTGAGAAACCCCTTGAGGCGACACAAAGCTAGACGTACTGCTTGCAACTCTAGGCAGTTGATGTGCCAATGCAGCTGGGGCCCCGTCCACAGACCCGAGACTGCATGCCCGTTGTACGTGGCCCCCCAACCCATGGCAGAGGCATCCGTGAACACCACAGCATGCCTGGAAACCTGGACTAAGGGCACTCCGGCCCGTAGAAACACAGGGTCCGACCATGGGAAGAAGGTTTGGCGGCAGCGCGGGGTAACTTTGACCCGGAGCGTACCGCTCTGCCACGCCCACCTCGGGACTCGATCGTGAAGCCAGCGCTGAAGCGGTCTCATATGTAACAGGCTGAGCGGCGTTACTGCGGCTGCGGCTGCCATATGCCCCAGGAGCCTCTGAAATTGTTTCAGTGGAACCGCTGTCCTGCCTCGAAAGGACTTGAGGCAGGTGAGCACTGACTGGACGCGCTCCTCTGTGAGGCGCGCAGTCTGGGCGACCGAGTCCAGTTCCATACCGAGATAAGAGATCCTCTGCACGGGGCAGAGTTTGCTCTTGTCCCAGTTGACCTGAAGCCCCAACCGACTGAGGTGCCGGAGCACCATGTCCCTGTGATCGCACAACACATCTCGCGAGTGAGCTAGAATAAGCCAGTCGTCGAGATAGTTGAGAATGCGAACGCCTTGTTCTCTCATGGGAACAACGGCCGCCTCCGCGACTTTCGTGAAGACACGGGGCGACAGGGCCAGCCCGAAGGGTAGGACTTTGTACTGATACGCTCGACCCTCGAACGCAAACCGTAGAAACGGTCTGTGCCGAGGAAGAATCGAGACGTGAAAGTACCCGTCCTTCAGGTCGATCGCTGCAAACCAATCCTGGGGACGGATGCATTCGAAAATGCGCTTCTGCATGAGCATTTTGAACGGGAGTTTGTGCAGGGCCCGATTCAAAACTAGCAGGTCCAGGATTGGCCATAACCCACCGCCTTTATTGGGTACAATGAAGTATGGGCTGTTAAACCCGGACCTCATCTCGGCAGGAGGGACCGGCTCGATCGCGTCCTTCGCCAGCAGGACGTCGATCTCGTTCCGCAAGACAGGGGCACCCACTGACTGCACACGGGTGCAGTGGACACCCCTGAACTTGGGAGGCCGGCGTGCAAACTGAATTGCATAGCCGAACCGGATGGTGCGGATGAGCCATCGGGACGGACCCGGAAGCGCTAGCCAGGCTTCCAGATACCGTCCCAACAAACCCACCCAAACCACCGGCGTACCCGCGGAGGGGCAGCGAGGTGGAAGACAGGGACCCGGCTCTGGTGGCATTGTAGCGACCGAGAGCGGGGTCTGGGCGTTTTAACTTGACACCAACCTGCTTCCACCTGTGGGCAGACGGCAGAGAAGGCCCGTGGGCATTCTGCTGCGGGCTGCCCGGTGGCGAGGGGAGGGGGAGAGATGAGGAACGAGGCCCTGACTCCTCGTGACCTGGTCTCTGCGCCTCCGGGCCCAGCTGCAGACAGGAGCGACGCAGCCGAGGCTGTCACTGCTATCAGCGAGCTGGAGAGAGGGGAACGAGAGTGGCGCCAATCGTGGGCGGCGCGCACTGCCATTCTGACTCTCTCGGACGGAGGAGACTGGTCTTACTGGTCTGCCAGACTCGACCGTGAGGGGAAACGAGGAGCGAGGCCCGGGGGCATCGAGTCCTGGTTCCCGCCTCCTCACCCAGCGAGAGACGAGAGTGACAAGGCCGAAGCCCTCACTGTCATCTGAGCACTGGGGGCCCGTGAGTGACTCAGAGGAAGTGGACTGCTCAAATTGGGGTACCGCTGACTGGATGAGCAGCGGCGGAACAGAAATGAAATTCTCCACCCGGCCCTCGCCCGGGGGAAGGAGTGGTGATGACACACACTCCCGAAGAGCAGACATCACATACTCCGGGTCGCTCCTCTCAGGGTCGTTTCCCTTACCCTTTGCGGGGGGAACGAACTCCGAGCGGGCGGTTTTGAGGTGCTTCTGGACCACCAGTGTGGACATCGTCTGACTGAGGGCCAGCGCTGTGACCAATCACGGTCAGTCACTAAGCACAGCTCCACCCCGAATCAGAACTACCCACATGCACTGAATGTGCAGGGGTAGTGAGAGAGGAAAAACTTCAGCAGATTTAGGCATGTTTGGCTTGCCATATTGGCACCAAAATGCTTCCATACTACCAAAATTTTTCACACGCATCTAGGCACTTTAGACCCAGGAAGTGTGGCTGTCAAGTCTGAATCTTCAGCATGAGAACACACCATTACAGTAGGAACTCAGCACCATTTTCAGAGTATAACAGCCCTCTCTCCGATGTAGCGATTGACATCTGTCCTCCCCTGGGGCCCCAAATGAAATGATTGGTCCCTCAAGAGAAGGACCAAAATCCCATTCAAAGCCTCGACGGCACACGGCACGCTGAGCGGCTCAAGCCTTTACGAGAAAGGGGAGATGCACAACGTGCCGACGTGGTCATGCACTCATGAGAGAACATGAACCACCCATGAACGCAGTCTCAACACACTGATTAGGCATGTGAAACAGCGATCATGGCCGTCAACCAGGCATGCAAGACAGTGAACGTGGCCATCACTGGCACACGGCACGCTGAGCGTTCAAGCCCTCAGGCAAGACGAACAACGTGCCGACGTGGTTATGCTCTCATAAGAAAGCATAAACCACCCACGAACACAGTCTCAGCATGTTTGCGATGCGCTAGAGGAGTGAGTGGTTCGTGCTCACTGTAACCCTCAGATCACCAATGTTATTTGCCAAAGTAGCCCTCTTCTGGTGCACCAGAAGAGAAACTAGATCGGGAAACAAACAAAGGGACTCACCTCATAGAGGCACGCGAGTCTTGATCATGACCACGCATCTTGAGCGCCGAATGAGCGCGCTGGGTTGCCGTGACAACCCCCGCTGTCAACCGGCACTCGACGGCACACGGCACGCTGAGCGGCTCGAGCCTTTAAAAAGGGGAGACGAACAACGTGCCGACGTGGTCATGCACTCCTGAGAGAACATGGACCACCCACGAACGAGGTCTCACACACTGATTAGGCATGTGAAACAATGAACGTGGCCGTCATATGAGGACAGGAAACGATCGCATCCAGAAACACACGAGTGAAACGTCATCCTGAAAAGGACGCGATCTTCACTCGTGTTGCTCTTTCAGGAAGAAAGTACTCTCCTTATTGTGCTGAAGCACACAGGGACGCAACGCGGCAACACAGCGGGGAAACTGCAAGCCCGCTGTGCGCACTCAACCGTTTACCAGCTGTGAAAACAGCTTTTGAATCAACAAGTGTGTAGACGCAGCCGGCAGACAGGAAATTGCGCGGTCGCTGAAGCGCCGTCACGCCAACACAGAGAGAGAGATCCCTTCCCGAAACAGCAGACTCGTAGAGCGTAAGATAGATACAATCTTAACGCTCATTCACTCAAAAGGACACAATCGGTCGGCTCCGAAGCAAAAAGCGATGATGCAATGTTTGCTTCCGGGCTTTATACCCGCGCTGGTAGGCGGGCTGCGGAATGCAAATGTTGCATGCCAATGTTCATTGGCTCGTTTTAATTCACTCGTAGGCAATTGGTCTCCCTAGCGTGATCCCAATTCGTCAGGGAACTCCCCCGACGACACGTCGGAGTTCCCAGGACGAAAGGGAACCATATTATCTCTAGCCTTGGCTACTGTATATAGACCGCCAGGGCCTTACGCTGATTTCCTAAAAGAGTTTGCAGACTTTCTCTCAGATCTTTTGGTCAATGTCGATAAAGCATTAATTGTTGGAGATTTTAACATACACGTAGATAATTCAAATGATGCTTTAGGGGCTGCGTTTACAGATTTATTAAACTCCTTTGGGGTCAAGCAAAACGTAACTGGTCCCACTCATCGTCTTAATCATACGCTAGATTTAATTATATCACATGGAGCCGATCCAACCGATATAGATATTATACCGCAAAGTGATGAAGTCACTGACCATTACATGGTCACTTGCATACTACGTACCGCTGAAATGTGTCATGTTGCGCCGCGTTATCGACCAGGCAGAACAATCCTTCCAACAACTATAGATCATTTCTTAAATAGCTTACCTGATCTATCTCAGCTGCTCAGTGAACCCAAACAAACAGATGAACTAGAGGAAATGACTAGCACTATGAGCACCATTTTCTCTAGTACATTAGACATCGTTGCACCAATTAGATTAAAAAAGGTTAGAGAGAAAACTAAAGCACCATGGTACAACAGTGTTACGCATGTTCTAAAGAGAGAAACTCGTAATTTAGAGCGTAAATGGAAACAAACTAATCTAGAGGTCTTTAGAATCGCATGGAAAGACAGTATGTCACGTTATAAAAAGGCCCTAAAAGCAGCCAGGGCTGAGCATCTCCGCAAACTAATAGAAAACAACCAAAATAATCCAAGGTTTTTATTTAACACCGTCGCTAGACTAACAAATAAACAGACGTTACCGGAGCAAAATATTCCGTTACAGTGTAGTAGTAATGATTTTATGAATTTCTTCTCTGAGAAAATAGAAAGCATCAGAAACACAATTGTAAATGTATGATCTTTAATGGTGTCTTATGATTCAGCCTCAATTATCACCCCGCAAGAACAATTACAGCGCTTTGCAACTATAGGACAGGAAGAGTTAAATAAACTTATCATTGCATCTAAACCAACAACGTGTTTATTAGATCCATTACCAACTAAACTACTGAAACAAGTGTTACCTGTAGTGGAAGAGCCTCTTCTCAATATTATTAACTCGTATATATATAGAATATTCAAGTTGGCAGTTATAAAACCTCTTATTAAGAAACCACAATTAGATCATAATAACCTAGCAAATTACAGACCCATTTCAAATCTTCCATTTATGTCTAAAATACTAGAACAAGTTGTGTCCGCTCAACTGTGCTCTTTCTTGCAAGAAAATGATATCTATGAAAAGTTTCAGTCTGGATTCAGACTAGCCTGGGTGCCAGCCCGAACCCCGCCCACAACATTTTTTGGACGGGAAGTTCGGTCTGGACTCGATCCATTCAGGAGTAATTATGCTCGGCTTCCAGAAGGCCGAGCCAATCAAATTGCCGGCAGGGCGGGCTTTAATCGATGATGGACAGCAACAGTAACGTAATCATCCACGTCATCAACGAGCGCTTGGGTTGAATTCGTTTACAACAAAGATGCATAGACAGTAAAATAAAAGATGACTGCCTCTGGAGAATTTAGATTTCACACTTACAAATAAATCAGATAGAATAAATGCATATGTGCTGTCTGAGGAGAGGGCGGGCTCGGTATTCGGCCCGAACACACCGCTCGGAATTCTCCCCGTATTCCAGGCTGTGGAAGAACAAGCCGAGAGTGAGTGAGTGGAGGGATGCTGAAAACTGTCAAGGAATGTTAGGTGAGTTGACAGAGTGAATATATATGCTTCCTCTCATGCTGATAGTGTAGACATGGTAATCGTTTGACAAGTTGGTTGGATTGATTATTTGAACGTGCTTTTCCCGAACTTTGTTTACGAAACGTGTAGATTCGCGTCATCGCGTCTGTTATAGAAGATATCGACAGCGCATTCATTTTAAAAGAGGAACAGAGAACCGCGATCAAGGCATTTGTCCATCGGAAACATGAATGAAAAACATACGTCACTTACTCTGTTGCTGTGATTGGCTGTAGGCCTATCCAATTGAGTGCAGAGGAATTTTCTTTCCTGGTTCGGTTGAAACAAGCCCCATAATCAAAGCTTAATGGAGCAGTATCAGACTCACATTCTGACTAGAATATGAGTATGACGAAGTCAGTCTGGATTTAGGCCGCACCATAGCACTGAAACTGCGCTCGTTAAAATCACAAATGATTTACTTTTAGCTTCTGACCAAGGCTGTATCTCAATACTAGTTTTACTTGATCTTAGTGCTGCGTTCGATACTATAGATCACACAATACTCTTAGACCGACTACAAAACTACACTGGTGTTCAGGGACAGGCATTAAGCTGGTTCAGATCATACTTATCAGACCGTTACCATTTTGTCTGCGTAAATGGGGAAAAAAAAATCGAAGATAACGTCAGTAAACTACGGTGTACCGCAAGGATCTGTGTTAGGCCCTCTGCTATTCTCAATATATATGCTGCCACTTGGTAATATTATAAGAAAACATGGAATTAATTTCCACTGTTATGCTGATGACACTCAATTATATATTTCATCACGACCGGATGAAAACGCTAAATTTTCTAAATTAACAGAGTGTGTTAAAGATATAAAATACTGGATGACATGTAATTTTCTGCTATTAAATTCAGATAAAACGGAGGTATTACTTATTAGTCCAAAAACCTGCCCACAAAACCTCTTACAATACAACTTTAATTTAGAAGGGTGTCCTGTTACTTTATCCTCTACAGTAAAAGACCTGGGTGTTATATTAGACCGCAACTTGTCTTTTGAAAAACATATTTCATATGTTACAAGAACAGCCTTTTTCCACCTTAGAAACATTGCTAAGCTACGTAACATGCTATCTGTTTCTGATGCAGAAAAGTTAGTTCATGCATTCATGACCTCGAGACTAGATTACTGTAATGCTTTATTAGCTGGTTGTCCTGCATCCTCAATAAACAAGCTACAGTTAGTCCAAAATGCCGCCGCTAGAGTTCTTACTAGATCAAGAAAATACAAATAACACCAATTCTGTCGTCTCTACATTGGTTACCTATAAAGTTCCGTATCAATTACAAAGTATTGCTACTGACCTATAAAGCCCTAAATGGTTTAGCTCCCGTGTATTTAACGGAACTTCTATCGCCCTACAATCCATCGCGCACTTTAAGATCACTAAATTCGAGGCTCCTGGTCATTCCTAGGATATCTAAGTCCACTAAAGGAGGGAGATCGTTTTCACATTTAGCTCCTAAACTCTGGAATGGCCTTCCTGATATTGTTCGAGGCTCAGACTCGCTGTCCCAGTTTAAAACTAGATTAAAGACGCATCTCTTCAGTCAGGCATTCACATGATACTTACATTTTATACTACAGTTGAATCAGATTGAATGCATTAATATTGCGAACAGCAGCTACGCTAATTATTTCCCATATGCTTTTCTGTTGTTATATGGACGCTAGTCCCGAGGTAAATACAGATCGTCAGCTCCAGTTTGTATCCAGCCTCTCATGGAAACTACAGATTCTCCAACACCCGTGCAGAGACGACTCGGCGCCTGTGAAGAGACGACTCGACGCTGGTGATGTTTATGCCCTAAATCAATACATGATTAGCTAACTGTATTTCTCTATGTACATTTCTGAAATGCACTTTCTGTAAAGCTGCTTTGAAACAATATGTATTGTGAAAAGCGCTATACAAATAAATTTGAATTGAATTGAAAGTTCCACTCACCAGCTCAGGTGTGTCGGTCATCTTCTCAGGAGACCCAGACGTGACTGCTGTATCCCACTGACTCCGATGCTCAAGGTATCTGGTAAAACCCCAAAAGTCCAAGACTTCCAGACCCTTCATTTCCCACCCCGGCAATGGGTCATCAAGACAGGTATTAAAAATTTCTTTTAATGCTGCCTCATTGTATCCCATTCCCCTCGAGAGCGTCCAAAATGACTGAGCAATGCAACCCACTGGCAGGCCCTGCTGACGAAAGCTCATCAAATTTTGGACACGCCCCATCCTCTCTTTCTCCGTGGTAGGAGGGAGGATACGGAACCCCATCATGCTGGATCTCTAGGTGACGGAGTCCTTCTGTCACGAATCACACACAAAAGAGAGAGATCCAAGTGCACTTAATTTATTGGGGTAATCCGTACTCACAATCAGTTCAGGCAAATGGTCAAAATCCAATAAGTCAATCCAAGGACATAAAACACGAACAAGAACAGCAAACAGGAACCGAAGTGTGAGGACATTAAACAAGGACTCCGTGACAAACACTGAAACTGACAGGGTATATATACACAAGTGCTAAACGAGGTGACGAGAAACAGCTGAACACAATGAACACAGTGACAGACAGGATCATGGGAAATGTAGTAACAGAGTGTAGGACACCGTGCGGGAAGAGGACCTCTAGTGGACACCCAGGGAACACAAACCAGACACTGTGACATACCGTTTCTGAGAATATGGGGAAAAAAAATAAAATTTGTGAAGCTGGTAATGCTGTTTGTGGAGTTGTTTAATCCTCCTCTGCTGAGATCTTCACAGATTTAATGTCTTCTTTTCTCTTCAGTTGATTTCATCTAAGACTGTGTCTGGACATCATTTTCTTGTGTTTCTGCTCATCTCTTCTCTTTCTTCTGTTTTGTTTCTCTGTCCTTCAGTGATTCTGCTTTTTAAAGGTATATTTCGCCCAAAAAGCTGTTAATTAATCTGTTAATTTTCTCTCCCTCAGGTCATCCAAGATAAGTGACTTTGTTATCTTCATTAGAACACTATATAAGTTTTTTAGCTGAAACCGTAGTCTTTGGCGATTCATAAAGCAAGTCAAAAAAATATATACAGACTAAACAAAATTAATACCTGTGGCTCCTGATGATACACTGAGGTCTTATGAAGCAAAGAAATTGAAAATGATTCACAAATCTGAAATGCAGTCTTGGCAAACGGTCCTGAGCGTGTTCATGGCAGTCTGGTGTGCGAGCATTCTTCCGCATTATGAAGTGCAGCAGCTCAAACGTTGGGAATCTGTGAAAATACAATCTTCGCGATTGAGATCGCTAGTGTAGACTTGGAATTAAGCCTTTCGCCGTTATTATTTGATTCACGGGACAGCAGTTATCTTGCCAAGAAAAATCTTTATTCTTTATATGTCAGGAGAGAAACTTAAGAATATGTTGTATTCATGCCAGGTCTATGCGTTTACGTGTTTCTCTGTGTTTCTCTGAAGTAGTAGTTACTCTGCTACTTCAGAGAAACACAGTGGAACACGTAAACGTTGTTTTACTGACTGAGCTTATATTAAAGGTCCCATTCCATGGATTATTTTTATTATTTTATAATGTTTCCAGGGGTGCCCTTATAATGTTAGTATGTTTTTTAGATCAAAAATTGTTATAATTTAGAAATAAAAGGCATATTTCCTAGCCTGGTTTGAACACTCTGTTTGAAGGGGCGTGTCTGCTGTGAGACTTCAGTGTAAACGCCCTCTGCTGTGATTGGCTGACATGCTTGCATATGAAATATCTGGCATTACATGTGGAACTATCTGGAAAACTTTTACTATTACAGCTATTATACGTTTTTACTATTACAGCTATCTGCATTAACGAATCGTGAGAAGTTTTTTAAGTATTTAGAATGATCTATCCCCATCACATAAAAGGTTGCAGTAATGAGCATTGAGCAGATGACAGTCTGTTGATCGCGTGAAAGATCTTATCATTGCAACGCAGTTTCTGCACTGTCACTAATGATTTCACCAATGCAAACATGAGGTATATAAATACAGTAAGAGATTCGTTGTGCAGTGTAACAGCGTCATTGATTTCATAACGAGTTTTGGCAAGTGTCCAGATAAACTCGCGCTGTATTGACAGCTTGGGCAATTGGAAAGGGATTGTTCTTTGATCGCTTTCTGTATATTAATCACAGTTTAAGTAAGATTATTTTCATCCTACTAAGAGAAATATAGCTGAAATTGCCCCCTTCGTCATAGTCAGGGGGCCAAAACTGATATTAAAACTTTGTCGGACACTTTTTGGTACAAGTATACAACCTATCCAGTATTAATATTTATCCCCTCAACATGTGTTCTAGCCAGGTTGTCAGCTTAGAAAATGTTTTTTTGTCCATTTTAACACTATATTCTTAAAAGTGGTAAAAGCGGATTTTTTCCCCCAAAGTGCTTCCATTTTCTTCCATGTTACCTATTGTAATTTTGGGCAAATGTGCAATATAATCCAACTTATGTGCAAGCATGATCATTACAAAATAATAATCAATAAATACCACAAGAGTATCACACCACAAGGGGCACTGTTGTGTCAGCGCAGCTGTGATTTGGCAGCAGATTGAGGCAGCAGATCCAGAGATGATGATCACAGCAGGTGTCAACAGTACAGTCTGAGCAAAACTTTATAAAGGAGTGAATCACACAATCACACAACAGATTAACTTGATCTATTTGTCTACACAAACATTTACCTCAAGATTCTACCATTCTACCATCAAATGTTGCCAGAAACAGGTAAGCTAAACTGTTTTCCAACTAGCTATATACTTACCAGACATACACTCACCTAAAGGATTATTAGGAACACCATACTAATACTGTGTTTGACCCCCTTTCGCCTTCAGAACTGCCTTAATTCTATGTGGCATTGATTCAACAAGGTGCTGAAAGCATTCTTTAGTAAGGGTGTCACGATTCTCCAAATCCTCGATTCGATTACATTTTCGATTCTAAAGTCACGGTTCGATTCGATTCTCGATTTAAAAAAAATAAATTGAAAGCACAAGCTATGCCATTTTAAGACTTTTATGCAAGATAATAATATCTGACCTTTGTTCGCAATACCACACACTACATTGTCAAATTTAAAACGTTTATTAACAACATAATGTAACAATAACTTATATCTTCAGTCAATTGGAAACTTAAACAATATAACCTATTACCTGGCTATTATAGTCCCGGGGCTCCCTGGACTCCTCAGAGCAGTCACAGGCGAATAGCACGGCGTTTTAAATTGGGTTCCCACAGCGTTTGCAACGCAGTACGAGAGAACGTTCTCGTAAGGGAACGTAGGCTACTTGGTTACTTGCGTAACCTCGGTTCCCTTAGAGATAAGGGAACGAGTACTGCTTTGCCTTGCCGTGCTATTTCGCTGATATCAGGTACTTCGCTTCAGTCGATTTAAACCTAAAATCCTTTGGCGAGTTTTTTGTGAATTATACTCTCCAGCCACGTCCAAATTGGCACGCTCGAGGTTGGCAGGGCGCCATGCGCTCCCATTGGACCGTACGCCACTGCTAACTCACCATAGGTTCGTGCAGTTGCCGCAGCACAGACAATCAGCTCGCTCAGACGAGATATGATGCTCTCGCTGTGCAGCTGCAATGTGTTTTAAAATAAAGGCTTCAATATTCTCAAGAAAAGGAGTTTTACCTATTACAGGCAAGCCGAGCTGCCGTGACATGGGGGCATGGCAGCATCGACGATTCCATTTTTTGATTCGATAATCGAGATTGAGCATTCATTTCGATCGATTTCGATTTAAAATCGAAATCGTGACACCCTTATTCTTTAGAAATGTTGGCCCATATTGATAGGATAGCATCTTGCAGTTGATGGAGATTTGTGGGATGCACATCCAGGGCATGAAGCTCCCGTTCCACCACATCCCAAAGATGCTCTATTGGGTTGAGATCTGGTGACTGTGGGGGCCATTTTAGTACAGTGAACTCATTGTCATGTTCAAGAAACCAATTTGAAATGATTCGAGCTTTGTGACATGGTGCATTATCCTGCTGGAAGTAGCCATCAGAGGATGGGTACATGGTGGTCATAAAGGGATGGACATGGTCAGAAACAATGCTCAGGTAGGCCGTGGCATTTAAACGATGCCCAATTGGCACTAAGGGGCCTAAAGTGTGCCAAGAAAACATCCCCCACACCATTACACCACCACCACCAGCCTGCACAGTGGTAACAAGGCATGATGGATCCATGTTCTCATTCTGTTTACGCCAAATTCTGACTCTACCATCTGAATGTCTCAACAGAAACCGAGACTCATCAGACCAGGCAACATTTTTTCCAGTCTTCAACTGTCCAATTTTGGTGAGCTCGTGCAAATTGTAGCCTCTTTTTCCTATTTGTAGTGGAGATGAGTGGTACCCGGTGGGGTCTTCTGCTGTTGTAGCCCATCCGCCTCAAGGTTGTGCGTGTTGTGGCTCCACAAATGCTTTGCTGCATACCTCGGTTGTAACGAGTGGTTATTTCAGTCAAAGTTGCTCTTCTATCAGCTTGAATCAGTCGGCCCATTCTCCTCTGACCTCTAGCATCAACAGGGCATTTTCGCCCACAGGACTGCCGCATACTGGATGTTTTTCCCTTTTCACACCATTCTTTGTAAACCCTAGAAATGGTTGTGCGTGAAAATCCCAGTAACTGAGCAGATTGTGAAATACTCAGACCGGCCCGTCTGGCACCAACAACCATGCCTTGCTCAAAATTGCTTAAATCACCTTTCTTTCCCATTCTGACATTCAGTTTGGAGTTCAGGAGATTGTCTTGACCAGGGCCACACCCCTAAATGCATTGAAGCAACTGCCATGTGATTGGTTGATTAGATAATTGCATTAATGAGAAATTGAACAGGTGTTCCTAATAATCCTTTAGGTGAGTGTATAGCTAGGCTAATTTACTTTCATAATTACTAGCTTACTTACTAATAGGTAAATTAAGTTTTGTGCAGATGTGTAATGGAAATATTTTTTTTAATTTATTTGCTGCACAGCAGCCTATTTTACAGTCTGCTATAGCTAAAAGCGTTAATAAGTTTGTTAGATAACAAAGCCCTCAGCTTATGTCAGAGGACATTGTAGTGATCCACTCAGAAACCAATCAGACTAGTGTAGTGAAAAATGTATTTGCCTTCAGATGAGATAGCATGGATCCAGAGGAAGCTGTAAGCCTAGCGTCCAAAGAAAAACAAATAGGAAGAGATATTGATTGGGAACAATATTTAATTTGTCAAGACAAATATGGAAAATACAGCCAAGATAAAGCCCTTTGATTGAAGTGATTTTTCAGGAAGTGGTGTCTTTGTGCTCTTTCTGGAGATTATTGTAGTATAATATTGTGCAATATTTTTGCAATATAATAGACACACACCATTATTTGCATTGCGCTTAGCTTGACCTTGCTTATTCAATCCATTCAGTCTCAAAGGGATGAGACTGACAACCTGAGAGCCAACCTCTGACAACCTGAGAGCCACTGCTTTGATGGGGGAAAACATACCTTTGCCATACGACTATTACATAGTTATTACTACTAACTAGTTACTAACCCCCAACCCTAAAGAAGTGAGAGAGCAGTTTTGTTAGGATGGAATTAATAACTATAGTGATATGTGAATGTAATATAATTTGTGTTACAACCTGGTACACTAATTAAGTCAAATAGCACCATTGACCATCATCTACAGTTCTAAATTTCCGCCTTGACATTAAAGTATTATAACTTGTGCAGCATTGCACTGTCTCTCCCTACAAGCTTTAAACTTGGCTTGACTCATTCCCATAGATATGGGTACTGATTGATAGAGGTTTTGGGATACTAGGTTATGTTTCCAAGCTGATATTCACTTTGAAAACTGGTTCTCTTTAGGCGGAGATAGTTTTTTTCATGTTCTAGTTCTGTTGTCTCTTACACTGTACAATAAATGTTCATTCTGACACTTCAGCAGACATCCCATGAGTGTTGGCTTTCATTTGATACCATTTTTATGAATATGGTCCTTGTGGTTGTGGAGATATTCAACATTTACTGTTGGCATGTCGTGTTGAGCAGGAAACCAAAAAATTGGCCTGAAATTGCTTGTACAAGTCACACACAAAAAAATTCAGCTTGACAACCACCCTAATATCTTACCTATGGGTGTCTTCTAACTAAAAAAATAGGGTGACAGCTTGTACCAAAACATGTCCGCAAAAGTCTTAACGGAAGCCCTTTTCAGAATTGGCCCCCTGACTATCAGTATGAAACGCTGGGAGAAGCCTGCTTGATATTATCCCAGGTTAGAAAAACAGTCCGTGGTGAAATGGACAGAGCAAACTAACAACTTCGAATTAAACTTTTGCGGTATCCGATTATAGATAAACATCAACCACGTCTGTTGACATTTCGCCATCAATACGCCTGTGTTCCTGTGGGCGGAGGTTACGGTTCTAGTGACATCATTAAAGCAGGATGTAGAGGGATATAGTCCAATCCAGCCGTTTTTTTGTAGTCAACTTCTGTTAAATAAAATATCTCGCTTGGCATTGAACTTTGAGCTTTATAATTTTACAGATATTATTTATACTCTAACAACAACATTACACACTAACTAAAGTTTGAAACATGGGATCACGAAGAACGGGACCTTTAAGAGGGGCTTACAACTTCCTTGTAAGGCAGAAAAGCATGTTGTTTATGTTCAAAATTGAACGTATACCTCTTTCTTACATATGGTACAAACCACTTTCCATATTAAGAAACTGTCCCCCAGTGTATACATTAGAGGTACATTTGCATCAGTGGAAAACATTCCTTTACTTAAAGAATATGCCAACTGTAACATCATCAGTGGGACATGTTGCATTGCACACATACTCCAGCTCCCCTCCCTGACTTAAACACACGTGTTCATAAAATCTATATTCTAGCTCATGCATTTTAAACTTCATAAGGTAATACAACTGATTATGAATAGGCCTACTAATAAAGAACAATAATACAGATAATATAATATTAAATTATGAAATTATAATAAAAGATGAAATTTTAATCTTTAGCTAGTGAACGCAATCTTATTATTTTTTTTTATATAGGTTGCCGCAGCCAGGATAAACACAAGTAAGTAGGCTACCACTTTGATGAACAATACAACACGCAATTACCTCACTCTCTGTAGTAAACAAATAGGGTCAGCTCACGTGTGAGTTCGCTCTCGCACATAGGCCTACATCATCATGAGACAATAAGCTTGCGCTCCAGATTGTTGTGAATGCGCTCAGTGTAGTAATAAATCAATGACACACACAGCTGATATGATAGACTTCTTTTTACTGTTGATACTATAAAACTTTTGATAAGTGATTAAACTGGATGAGATCAGTGAATCAAGAGACTATATGATGATTATGTCCTCATCATCAGTATAACTATCAGCAATAATCACAATTTGTTTCAGTCAGAGAAACAAACTGATTTTAAAATGTCAAGGGTCAAGAACTCAACTAAAGCAAACATTGATAGGCAAACACTCTAACCAAACATTTACAATTAAAGATCAATATCTAAACATCTGTTTATTCTCAGTAAGAGCTTCTGTAGATGTATGACAGAAATAAAGTCAAACTGGCTAGTAGTGTGATAATGTGTAATGGCTGGAAGTCAGTTGTAGTTGTGTTTCTATGTGTCTCTTCTCTTTTTTCTGTTCTTATTGTTTTTTTTCCCTTCAGTGATTCTGCTTGTTAACAGCAGGTGTTCATCACTAATGCTCAACAATCACTTAGATATTCAATTAATTATCTCACGGCAACACTGTGTCAATGTTACTTTTACTCTTTGTAATGTGGACCCTAGAGGATTTTCCTGTGGGGTTGAAAGGGTTAACAGTGTAAGATAAAAAGATACACCTACGAAGTTTATTCTAACAGTAATAAACTGTAAGCTATTAAACAGGTATATACTGGCAACACTGTTGCTAGAAGTTTACCGTATAATTTAGTATTTTTGGGTCACCATTGTGCTAAAGAGTAGAGCCTGTGCTTCCGTACAGGAGAAGAACAAGAAACATTGATGATATGCTGCATGTTGCTTTATTTAATAGGTGGTTACTGTGTAGTTGTTGATCCAGTGAATCTCTTTATTTAAAATTAGTTATGAACACATACCATTTTTACCAGAATGAATACCGAAACTTTTATTGTTGGTACTTCCAGATACCGATACCTGTATTATCGCTGCATATGTCATTTTTAAATGTAATACAATTATTAAATCATATTAGTTGGCTTAATTTGTTCAGAAATATATATATATATATTTCATTTAGTTATTTTCATGCCTAATTAAGCCTGCTAAAAGTTTGAGCTTTTGTTACTTTCACTGTTTGTTATATTGCTCTATGATATTTTATCTTTCATTTAATAGCACATCACATCTAAAGCAGCTCCAGCAGAGCTCAGTGCTGAAGATTGGCTCAGTGGTTCAAATGTTTAGATATCAGTGAAATATCACAATTCTCTATTACAATTTTGATGCTACAGCAAAACTACTCGCCTAATTAATGTGAATTTAAAACACTAGTGCAAAATGCCCGTGCAAAATCAGTTTTTACACAGCAAAAGTTCAGTGACATTTTATTTGTGCATGGTAGAAAGCACAAAGTGAACTCTGAGAAAACGCTATGCTTGAGCAAACAGTTTGTGAATAGGCTACTACAAATGATGCCCGTGAAAGAGACTGAACGCATTGAATAGGATATGTTTAGTTGGTGAATAGCATAGGCTACTATTACACAGTAGCAATAACGTTAAGCGCACCAGAATGAAATATAATATTCAGAAGTAAACAGCATAGCTGATTTACAGATTCAGTTAACATCCACAAATGAATAAGCGCGTCGATTCAGGGAGCAGTGCAAAGTGCCCGTGCAAAATCAGTTTTTGTGAGCTGATTGCCGTCAAAAAAGTTCAGAAGATATTTCTTAGCGATGGCTGATTCCAACAGTTTCAATATGATAAAAAATAACTTTTATATCGATTCAATGGATTAATTGCATTTTGAAAAAAAAAAAAGTGTCATGAATTTATTGCATTTTTTGGGGGAAATTATTGCATTTTTGGGGAAAAAAAGATTTGAATTTGTTATGTTATTATAACCTAAAGATGCTATGTGAAAGTTTGAAACAGAAAATAGTGGTTTTCATCTTGCCACTTTCTTGGTAAAGAAAACACATTTTTACTCAAATTAATCAAAATGGATTTATCACGTTCTGGAACCAAACTATAATATTCAGAAGTAAACATTGTAGCTGACAGAGTGTTTATGTCAGAATGTTTATTTTTAAACCACAACCTTTTAAAAATGATATATTTAACGATATCTTTTGCATTTCTCATCCAAACAACGTCAAACTTGGCACTGCACTTACTCGTGCCCGTGGCAAGACACCTGTCGAATTTGAAATCCATCGGACCAACGGTTCGAGAGATATGTGGTTAACACACACACACACACACACACAGACAGACAGACAGACAGACAGACGGACATACAGACAGACAGACGTTTCTGTAATTTATAGATAGATTACTAAAGACAAGTAAGCAGTCAGTAATAAAATAAGAACAAATAATAAAATTACAAATAGAACAAATAAATACAATAGAACAAAGAAAGGTGACAAATGAAATCAACAGTGTTTTCAGAGTTTTAACAGTAGTTGTCAGGTACAGAAATTTGAATAAAATAATCAAATGTGAAATAACACTGCATATTCTTTACTGTATAAAATATATAGATGGATCTTTATAAAGTTAGAAAAGTTTTTGATGACACTGTATTTCGATAGTCCACTTTGGGCATTCTACTAACTATAAGTAACTTTGCAGCTACATGTCAACTGTCACTAGAGTATTAGTAGACTGTCTGCTTAATACACATCTACAGCACACGTGTGAAGGACCAGCTCCTGGAGGACAACCATCCTGCAGAGTTTAGCTTTAACTACCAGGAACTGTTTCAGGTGTGCTTGATTAGGATTGGAGGACAGTGGCCCTCAAGGATCTGAGTTTGAGACCCCCGATCTACAGTCTCTTTCTCTCCTTCAGCTGCTTTTCTTTCTGCTGCTGTTTTTAGTTTTACAGCTGGACGTCTTGAACATCTGAAGGCCTTTAAACTTCCTGTTGAATTTGTCCAGCTGTTTGTCCGTCTGTGCCAGGAGGTCTAGAGAGAGAGAGAGACAGTCTTAAAACACTAAATTGAAAACACTGAATGTGATGAAGTGATGAGGGCCGTTTCTCACCTGTCCTCTGGATCACAGCAGACATCATCATGTCCTCCTCCTCTTCCCTGATGAAGAACACAACACATCCATCAAGAACACATAATCATCATGTGACCTCACACTGCTGGGGTCAGGTGACCTCTGACCTCAGTCTGTCCAGATCCAGGCTGCTGATGATGTCATTCCTCTGCTGGATGATTGACAGCAGGTGTGACATGAGCTGATGTTCCCGCTGTCATCAGAGCTCCAGTCTGGTTCTGGACAATCACACGCACATTCATCAGAAGCTATAAACTACAGACACTTTATACTTAATTTCATACACTGAAAAAAGTGTTTTTCTGACTTTTATGTTCCAGTAGAATTATCTAAACTTTCATAAATCAAGATATATATATATATTAAATATTATACTTTTATTTTAGTTAAGAAGTCTTTGTGGAGTGAAGCAGGGCAGAGAGCCGTGGGAGTGGAGCGTGGCCAGTGAAGCGAATGTTAATGAACGACACCTGTTTGACACACCGGAAGGATGAAAGGAGGAGGGATGACAGTGTAAGACGAGAGAGAACCAGGCCTGGAATATTTACGTTGTGCTTTATTATATTTATATGTGGCAGTCATCCATGAGGGACTAGGGCATTATTTGCATTACAGTTCATCGTTTGTAGGTTCCTGCCTCCTTCTTCCCTGAACTCTGAACTTTATTTCAATATTGTTAAATGATAAATTGATCAAAATAAGGTGAGACTGCCAGCCTAGAGAGCACAGGGACCAGTGGACTTGGGAGCAGTAGACTTGGGAGCAGTGGACTTGGAACCAGTTGACTTGGAGCCAGTGGACTTGGAGCCAGTGGACTTGAGACCAGTGGACTTGGGACCAGTGGACTTGGGACAACCAAGCATGGGACCACTGGATTTGGGACTACTGTACTTGGAACCACTGGACTTGGGACCAGTGGACTTGGGACCCATATACTTTGGACCAGTGGACTTGGGACAACCAAGCATGGGACTACTGAATTTGGGACTACTGGACTTGGAACCACTAGACATGGAACCAGTGGACTTGGGACTTGGTGTCAATCCAGTACAAGTTATTCAACATCAAGTTATGCTAGTCCAGAGAAACAGCTAGTTTTACAAAACTTAAAACTGTATTCGACATCAGTCAAATCACCTTGTCTTCAAGACAAAAAGCTGAACTGCTGGATACATATTTGTGGATATGGTCTTCTATAACAATTTGGTGAGGGAGAGCTGGATGCAAGTGAAGATTTGTTTAATAATAAAACAAGGAAAAAGAGAAACAAAAGAAACTAAAATGAGCACACCAACATGAAATCTATAGAAGGACAAGATCTGACAATGAACACTGGAACCACAAGGGCTTAAATACACAGGGACAAATAGACTAACAAGACACACATGGAAACAATTAAGGGTGCTTTCACACCTGCCTCATTTAGTTCGGTTGAATCGCACTAGAGTTCGTTTTCCCCGTTGGTGCGGTTCGTTTGGGCTGGTGTGAATGCGGCAATCGCACTCGGGTGCGCACCAAAAGCGGACCAAACAAGCGTACCGAGACCTGCTCGAAGAGGTGGTCTCGGTACGCTTTGAAACGAACTCTGGAGCGGTTCGTTTGTGGTGAGAACGTGATCCGACCTCGAACAGAACCAACTGCCAAAGAAATGCGCATTTTTGGACTAAACCAGTTGCCGTAGTCAGCAGCGCTGTGATTATGGGATGAGGAGAAATGTTTGTTGACAGTTTGCACTCGCGGACAAACTTGGAGTTGTGAGGAGGTGCGGAGCCTGATAGAAATTATTAACAGCCGCATCCTCGCTTCATTCTCAAATATTATTGTTTGTCTAAAGTGGTGTAAACTATAATAACCTATGACCAAGGATACAATCAGCCCACGCAGTCGTCTCTCCATAGTAAACGGTGGCGTGTTATGCACGCGTCGCCTCCTCCTAAAGTGACTCGCCGCGTGCATTGAATAAAAAAATTTTTTAAGCCGCATCCTCGCTTTGGACAAACTATATAATAAACTATGACTAGGGATACAATCAGCCCACGCAGTCGTCTCTCCATAGTAAAAAGTGGTGTGTTGTCTGCCGGATGTTCCTCCTCTTTGCTTAATTCCGGGAGTTCTGTTGGAATTTTCCCGCACGTTAATTCTGACAATCGAAGTGCAGTTATGAAAATACGTTCAAGACCCATCTGGCCAACGAGTGATGTGGATGTTGTCACATGACTGCATTTTGGTTCGTTTCATAAACTGATCCGGACCAGAGCGATAAGTGTGGTGTGAAAAGAAACCAAAACGCCTGAAAAATGCTACAAAGTATAATTTTTCTCCCTTGGTCCGGACCAAATGTACCGAACTACAGATGTGAAAGCACCCTAAGAGACTAAGGGTGTATTCACACCAGGAAAGTCCGATAGTTCACTTGCTTTGGTCCGGACCAAATAGAATGTTGATTTTTTTTTGTTTGGTACGGTTCGCTTTCACACTGTTCTTTTTGCAAGTGAACCAAAATGTGTAAACCAAACCACACGTGCGCTAAGGTCGTCCATTCATTGGACAGGAATTCTCAAGCAGGGAAAAGCAGGAAGTGCACAAACAGGCTCAGCATGGAGATATTTCGTAATGTAATATTTGTTATTTTACTGATTTGGTGTTATTCTCTACAAACGCAATATGAAGAAACTATATGGTATAGATAAAAGCCCGCCCGCACTGACTTGGGTCTTTACATGCGCTTCCTGAGGCACGACACACACACGCAAGGTCTCTCGCTCCCTCTCTCTGCCGTGCGCGCGCTCTTGCTCGCTCGCTTTAGACACCATTATGCCAAAATGTCCGTTTTGTTAAGTATCCTCATAAGAGCAGTCAAATAAAAAGACACAGTTTTCTGCAGTTGGGTCGGTTCATGTTCACACCGTAAACGAACCGTACCAGAGTTCGTTTGGAACCGTACCGAGACCACCTCTTCAGCTGGGTCTCGGTTCGATTGTTTGGTCCGCACCCGAGTTTGATTGCTGTATTCACACCTGCCCAAAAGGTCCGCACCAAGGGGGGAAACGAACTAGAGTTCGATTCAATCGAACCAAACGAGGCAGGTGTGAATACACCCTAAGAAGGGGAAACAGGAATTGAAGAAGACGCACTATGTTTGCAAGCTGCCAATAAAATCTACCGAAGAAGAAGAAGAAGAAGAATTGAAGAAGACTACAAACTAAAAGACTACACAACAAAAGCACAGAGAACAGACAGACATTACATTACGGTGTCTTGAATTAAGAATATTCAGATATTTGCACTGGAAAACAAGAAAATCTCAGTGTTGATTGTCTTTTTCGAGACATTTATATGATAGTATCATCATCTACATCTGTTCATTTGAATATTTGATATCAGAGATTAGAAGAATCCATGCCAGTCCATATTAACCATCATCAAAACAAACATTCACATTAAGAAACATGATTGATTCAGTTTGTCACCTGGTTTGTTGAAGAGGCACCTGAGCTCAAACTCTACATCAGTCTGGTGCTGCTCCAGACGATGCTGTCTCAACCTGAACACACACACACACACACACACACACACACACACACACACAGTGGGTACGGAATGTATTCAGACCCCCTTAAATTTTTCACTCTTTGTTATATTGCAGCCATTTGCTAAAATCATTTAAGTTCATTTTTTTCCTCATTATTGTACACACAGCACCCCACATTGACAGAAAAACACAGAATTGTTGACATTTTTGCACATTTATTAAAAAAGACAAACTGAAATATCACATGGTCCTAAGTATTCAGACCCTTTGCTGTGACACTCATATATTTAACTCAGGCGCTGTCCATTTCTTCTGATCATCCTTGAGATGGTTCTACACCTTCATTTGAGTCCAGCTGTGTTTGATTATACTGATTGGACTTGATTAGGAAAGCCACACACCTGTCTATATAAGACCTTACAGCTCACAGTGCATGTCAGAGCAAATGAGAATCATGCGGTCAAAGGAACTGCCTGAAGAGCTCAGAGACAGAATTGTGGCAAGGCACAGATCTGGCCAAGGTTTCAAAAAAATTCTGCTGCACTTAAGGTTCCTAAGAGCACAGTGGCCTCCATAATCCTTAAATGGAAGATGTTTGGGATGACCAGAACCCTTCCTAGAGCTGGCCGTCCGGCCAAACTGAGCTATCGGGGGAGAAGAGCCTTGGTGAGAGAGGTAAAGAAGAACCCAAAGATCACTGTGGCTGAGCTCCAGAGATGCAGTCGGGAGATGGGAGAAAGTTGTAGTAAGTCAACCATCACTGCAGCCATCCACCATTCGGGGCTTTATGGCAGAGTGGCCCGACGGAAGCCTCTCCTCAGTGCAAGACACATGAAAGCACACCTGAAGGACTCCAAGATGGTGATAAATAAGATTCTCTGGTCTGATGAGACCAAAATAGAACTTTTTGGCCTTAATTCTAAGTGGTATGTGTGGAGAAAACCAGGCACTGCTCATCACCTGTCCAATACAGTCTCAACAGTGAAGCATGGTGGTGGCAGCATCATGCTGTGGGGGTGTTTTTCAGCTGCAGGGACAGGATGACTGGTTGCAATCGAGGGAAAGATGAATGCGGCCAAGTACAGGGATATCCTGGACGAAAACCTTCTCTAGAGTGCTCTGGACCTCAGACTGGGCCGAAGGTTCACCTTCCAACAAGACAATGACCCTAAACACACACAGCTAAAATATCGAAAGAGTGGCTTCACAACAACTCCGTGACTGTTCTTGAATGGCCCAGCCAGAGCCCTGACTTAAACCCAATTGAGCATCTCTGGAGAGACCTGAAAATGTCTGTCCACCAACGTTTACCATCCAACCTGACAGAACTGGAGAGGATCTGCAAGGAGGAATGGCAGAGGATACCCAAATCCAGGCGTGAAAAACTTGTTGCATCTTTCCCAAAAAGACTCATGGCTGTATTAGATCAAAAGGGTGCTTCTAAATACTGAGCAAAGGGTCTGAATACTTAGGACCATGTGATATTTCAGTTTTTCTTTTTTAATAAATGTGCAAAAATGTCAAGAATTCTGTGTTTTTCTGTCAATATGGGGTGCAGTGTGTACAATAATGAGGAAAAATGATTTTAGCAAATGGCTGCAATTTAACAAAGAGTGAAAAATTCAAGTGGGTCTGAATACTTTCCGTACCCACTGTACACCTGCATTTGTTATTGTTTTGACATGCATCAATCTGTAAAATTTGGCCTCACTAAAAATCCTACTTTTCCTACATGCAAATTTTAGAACATGTTAATTCAAATGCTAAACATGCAAATAACATCCTTTTAATTCAAAAGGCTAAACAATGTTTTATTGGAAAAAAAATACATAAACAAGGTTTAGATTTTTTTTGGGGGGGGGGTTAGAGAAAATAGTTACTTCAATATAAAACCATTATGTCTATGGAAAGACCTCATTTAAAAAAAAAGCATGTAAAATGTACCTGTGTGTGTGTGTGTGTGTGTGTACTCACATATACACCAGTTCGGCATCTCTGCGCACTAACATGTTCTTCTTATGAATCAGAATGAACCAGTCGACTAGAAGTTTCTCTGAAACAAACATACAAGCTTCAGTCCTGCTGATCTGATGATTATTGAAGACTAGCAGTGACACATCCTCTATTAGCTGTTGCTGTATGTTTGTCTGTTAGCATTACCATTAGCGTGTGTTGTTGTGTGAGGAGATTATAGCATGTTTCTCACCATCCGTTCGTCTCCTCATCTCTCTCTCCAGCTGCACTCCTCTCTTCTCCAGCTTCAGCAGACGCTCCTCCAGCTCCTTCTGCTCCTCACACACCTCCTTCTCTGACACGAGTGTGTCTGTGCTCACCTGAACACACAATCAATCATCCTTCAGTCAGAGAACAGAGACTCAAACATCTGATGGTGAGACAGAGAAGAAGACTCAATCCTAAAGTATTGAAAATAATAAAAAATATCAGCTGATCAATGACACTATTTTCATTAAGAGCTGCTGTACAGCCGAATTGAACTGTTTGCATCGCTGAATTATTTTCCTGTTATCACTGTAAAGCTGTTTTGAAACAATCATAAATAAAGGTGACTTGACTTGATAATGGAGCAGATGGGAATATTGTGTTTGTGATCCTGTGTTAGATTTGTACATTATTAATGTGTGTTAATGTCAAAATCATTTAAGGTTTGGACATACTGTATTTCACATAGTTTTACATCAAAAAAAAAAAGTGCATTAAACTGAATTAAAACACTCAAGTTCACTACAGGTTTGTAACAAATCTAAAATGAATGATTTTAAATATGGTTATATAGAGAAACTGATCAGTTTGCTAACTGAAACCACAAAAGAACTGCTGAACTAAAGTCTTTTTCTTCTTTCTCTGTCTTGTACTGTGAGTTTGTAGTTTGAAGTGAAGGTCTCTAATCGTCAGTATGAAGCATCATTCACTCCAACAGCAAAACAAACACAGTTTCTGTCTCACCTTCCTCTTGATGAGCGGGAAACCGTGGGCAGAAGCCGCAGCCTGATGCATGCTGGGAACTGAAGATAAGGTTTGTGGTTTGTGTGCAACTGAAGTTTCGAAACTTAAAGGGTTTTGCTTGATAAAGAGAAAAACAGAGACAATCTAATGTTAACACACACACATCTCAAGAGATTGCAAAGAGAAAAACAACAACCCACAACCACAATCTGTGACTCTTCAGTCTGAGCGTCAGACGTCTGATCACATGATTCAGCTCACACACAATTCATTACAGAAATAACATGACTCTGAAAGGGAAGTTAATGCTGCATCACCCACTAAGCAAAATGATGTCCAAAACACGTCTTTTCAATGTCTTTGTCACAAAAGTCGGACGTTGAAAAGACGTCCACTGAGGAGCCAGAGTGAAAGTTTTTATGACGTCTTTTTTTGACGTGTTCTGCACGTCCGATATCTAGACATTCATCGAACCTTCGTACAAAGTTAAAACTAGTTCAGATGTGGCCATTGTGGACATATTTTCAGCATCATTTATGGTCTCATTTAGACATAATTACTTTGACTATTGCTGTCAGATGATCTCAGTGAGAATTTACAGAGGTTTAGATGTTGATATTTGTTTAATTTGAAGTGTCATCATTGTGGTGATCAGTGTTTGCTTTAGTTGGGCTCTTGTAGTAAACCTGCAAGTCTCAGTCTGCAGTAAACCTGTCTCACTGTCTTCTGTGTGTGTGTGTGTGTGTGTGTGTGTGTGTGTGTGTGTGTGTGTGTGTGTGTGTGTGTGTGTGTGTGTGTGTGTGTGTGTGTGTGTGTTTTACCTGAAGCAGGAGCGGTGATACAGACGTCCCTTCACCAAAACCCTCTGAATGAGATGAACACGTGTGTGACAGACACTACATACACTTTTATCTGAAGATCTGATCACATCTGATGAGAACTGAGAGAATGAGAACAGAGAGATGAATAACAGACAGTCGGACAGACAGAGACAGGTGAAGACAGACAGAGAGACAGACAGACAGACAGACAGACAGACAGACAGACAGACAGAGACAGAGAGACAGACCGACAGAGGGACAGACAGACAGAGACAGACAGACAGAGAGACAGACAGAGACAGACAGAGGGACAGAGAGACAGAGACAGACAGAGGGACAGACAGAGAGACAGACAGACAGAGACAGACAGAGGGACAGACAGACATACAGACAGAGAGAGAGAGAGACAGACAGACAGAGAGACAGACAGACAGACAGAGAGAGGGAGACTGACAGAAAGACGGACAGACGGACAGAGACAAACGGACAGAGACAGACAGACATACAGACAGACAGACAGAGGGACAGACAGAGAGACAGACATACAGACAGACAGACAGAGGGACAGACAGAGAGACAGACAGACAGAGGGACAGACAGACAGAGGGACAGATGGACAGACAGACAGACAGACAGACAGACAGACAGAGGGACAGACAGAGAGACAGACAGACAGACAGACAGACAGACAGACAGACAGACAGAGACAGAGAGACAGACCGACAGAGGGACAGACAGACAGAGACAGACAGACAGAGAGA
Source organism: Rutilus rutilus (assembly GCF_951802725.1). Lineage (NCBI taxonomy): Eukaryota > Metazoa > Chordata > Actinopteri > Cypriniformes > Leuciscidae > Rutilus > Rutilus rutilus. The sequence goes on from NC_140209.1 coordinate 21,121,568, forward strand.
CAGACAGAGACAGACAGAGGGACAGAGAGACAGAGACAGACAGAGGGACAGACAGAGAGACAGACAGACAGAGACAGACAGAGGGACAGACAGACATACAGACAGACAGACAGAGGGACAGACAGACATACAGACAGACAGACAGAGGGACAGACAGAGGGACAGACAGACAGAGGGACAGATGGACAGACAGACATACAGACAGACAGAGGGACAGACAGAGAGACAGACAGACAGACAGACAGAGACAGAGAGACAGAGAGACAGAGACAGACAGACAGAGGGACAGACCGACAGACAGAGGGACAGACAGACAGAGACAGACAGACAGAGAGACAGACAGACAGAGACAGACAGAGGGACAGAGAGACAGAGACAGACAGAGGGACAGACAGACAGAGAGACAGACAGACAGAGACAGACAGAGGGACAGACAGACATACAGAGGGACAGACAGACATATGGACAGACAGAGACAGACAGACAGACAGACAGACAGAGACAGACAGACAGACAGACAGACAGAGGGACAGACAGACATACAAATGGACAGACAGACATGGACAGACAGAGAGACAGACAGACAGACAGAGGGACAGACAGACAGATACCTGAGTGCGAGTCTGTTCTTGTCTTCTGGTTCTGCTAAGTTCAGCCTTCACAGGAATCTTCTGACTATCTGATCAGATCCAGAGATTATCAGTCAATTTCAGCTCTACTCAATCATGATGAACATGTGAGATCTTCATTAGTTTACAGTTTCTCATGATCCGTACCGAGAGGTTTTCCATTAAAGACACAGTAGAGCTGTGAGACGTAAGTGTTGATGGACAGAAGATCTGGCTCTTCCACACACATCAGCTCATCCGGATTTAGCAGAGCAGGAATTCCCAGCTCACGCTCCGCAACCTCAAATGCCTGAAGATGAAGAGAAATAAAGGATATGAGAGGGATAAACTCAACCAGAACATTCATCACAGGTGTAATAATCACAGGTACAGTAAGTACAGTGAGCTTCTATGGAGCAAAATCCTGAGATCTGAGGTGGTTTATTGTCAATTTGGATAAATAAATCTCTTCCGAGTCTTTCTCTCAACAGATTCCTCGATCATCTCACATGTGAATCTTCAACATCTTCAGCTACAGAAACTAAAGTCCAGCTGATCTCTACAGAAACTCACCAGACGCATGTTCTCGCAGACGTTGTGTTTGGACAGAGAGTGTAAATCTCTGCAGAGAGAAACAAACAGAGGCTGAAGACCCATCAGATACACACAGAACACATGTGGATATGAGAAGAAACACACAAGATGTTTCTAAACAACAGAAAACAGCTGATATGTGCATTTAAATAATCTAGAGCAAGAGTTTTCAAACTGGGAGGGTTTTTTTTGGGGGGGGGGGGGGGTGTCATATCTTTTTTTTCCAAGTTACCATATGGTAAACATACTGTTCACATATTCATGAAAGCCCTTATATTATCATTTTGAGATTATACCATGGCACTGAACAACTACTGTAGAATACCATTACACTTATAATTTAAAGCATGTATTGTTCATTTAATAATATCTTGAACTACTTTTGTCCCATCTTCATTAACTGGCTAATTTATTGCCTACAGATGATCATGAATTATCAAATTAAAAAGTAATGACACAATGAATTGGTGTTGATTCTTACAGTGATTCTTACAGTTTAATGATATTAAACTCATGATATTAAACTCATTACTCGGTTTTGATTCTTACAGTAGATCAGATTATATTAAACTCGTGATTCTTACAGTGGATCAGATCATATTAAACTCGTGATTCTTACAGTGGATCATCTTAAACTTGTGATTCTTATAATGGATCATATTAAACTCGTTATTCTTACAGTAGATCATATTAAACTCATGCTTCTTACAGTAGATCATATTAACTTCTTACAGTATCTCGGGTCTGTGTTTATGGATGATCGCACAGAAAGCCAGTCCATCTGTGAATGAGGAGCTCATATCTGTGATCTGAACATCAGAATAACCTTCACAAACATCTCGACACCAGTCCTGGAGAGCTCTCACTGAACACATGACCGGGAAACACACTTCTTTACTTCAGTCTCTCCAGGTAAAGCATCATTGACGCGGGGACGCGCTCTTCAGACCAGTGGCGTGCACAGACCTCCTCTGGGGCAGGGGTGGAAGGACCAAAAAGGTCACTTTTTAAAAAAAACATTTATTTTTAAAATAAATCACCTGTATTTAAAGGTCCCGTTCTCCGTGATCCCATGTTTCAAACTTTAGTTAGTGTGTAATGTTGCTGTTAGAGCATAAATAATATCTGTAAAATATAAAGCTCAAAGTTCAATGCCAAGCGAGATATTTTATTTAACAGAAGTCGCATACAGCGAAGGGCCTGTTTGGACTACATGCCTCTACTTCCTTCTTCAATGACGTCATTAGAACAGTTTTTGGACTAACCTCCGCCTACAGGAATACACAAAAAAAGGGCGCATGGTCTTGTTGCGCTCCCATGGGCACGGAGAAGAGGAATGCCGTGTTCCAGGCAACCTGTAACCCGTGTTTTTTCAACTCGTAACTGGGAGTACATCGATCTAGTACGAGTTCACGGGTGGGAAGTCACAGGTTTGACTGCCGTTCCAGTGCACTTTCACGGGTATAAGGTTGGAAAAACACGGGTTACAGGTTGCCTGGAACGATGTACTCCCAGTTACGAGTTGGAAAAACACGGGTTACAGGTTGCCTGGAACGATGTACTCCCAGTTACGAGTTGGAAAAACACGGGTTACAGGTTGCCTGGAACGCGACAGAAGAGTTGCGTTTGTAGAGTGTGTTTGTCGCTGTCACATTCACCGTCTGTCATCGTCCTGTTCACTACACTTCCCAGAATCCTCCTTGTCTCCACACCTAAACTCACTCCCTCAATTAACCACCTGTTCATCGTCTTCATCATCCGTGTCACCTGTCCTCACCTCGTTATAGTTCATTAGTGTCTGTATTTAGTTCTCTCTGTTCAGTCTGTCTTGGTCGGTTATTGTTTGAGCACACGCTCACTGTTTCGTGTCTTTCTTTATTAATAAACCTTTGTTATTTTTGTACTTCGCTTGGCATTGTCTTCTTCCTCAACCCGGACGTTACAGAATAACCGACCACATCATGAGCTGGGAGCTCGTTGGACATATCGCGGCTTTGGCTCGGGATAGCCGCGATCTGTTGCATTTCGCCATTCCAGCCGAGCCTGCACTTCACGCCAGTTCAGCCGAACCTGCACTTCACGCCAGTCCAGCCGAGCCTGCACTTAACGCCATTCCAGCTGAGCCTGCACTTCACGCCAGTCCAGCCGCGCTTGCACTTGAAGCCAAGGCAGTTTGCGTCATGCCCGCCGAGCCTAAGACAGTTGTTGGCCCAGAGAGGCCAGATCCAGTTCCGAGTCCAGCCGAGCCCGCACTTCACGCCAGATCTGCCGAAGCCAAGGCAGTTCGCGTCATGCCCGCCGAGCCTGAGACAGTTGTTGGCCCAGAGAGGCCAGATCCAGTCCCGAGTCCAGTCCCGAGTCCAGTCCCGAGTCCGCACTTCACGCCAGATCTGCCGAAGCCAAGGCAGTTCGCATCATGCCCGCCGAGCCTGAGACAGTTGTTGGCCCAGAGAGGCCAGATCCAGTCCCGAGTCCAGTCCCGAGTCCTGTCCCGAGTCCAGTTCTGAGTCAAGAAGTCGCCTGCCCTGTCGAGCAAGAGCCAGAGCCAGTCTTCGAGCAAGAGCCAGAGCCAGTCTTCCCAAAGGCGTTTTCACCGCTGGTCCCGTCTAGCACGGAGCCCTCTTCACCGCTGGTCCTGCCCAGCTCAAAGACTTCTTCACTCCTGGTCCTGTCCAGCCCAGAGCAGCCTTCGCCCCCTGTCTCATCCAGCCTTGAACCAGAGCCTGATAATTTCCCCAAGAAAATTTTGGGGGGGGGGGGGGGGGCTATAAGTCCTCTGGGGGGACCGTGGAGGCCTCACCGACATATTAAGATATTTCCCAATGCCGTCCTGGCCACCTGAAGGGCCTGCTTCGCCATGGCCACCTCCTCTTCCTGCACCACCGTGGCGGCATTACCATCCTGGAGTCTCCTGTCTGTCATCTCTCTGTTCACCCTTCGGTCACAGACTCCAGGATGCCCACCCCCCCTCCCGTGTGCTGCCTTCTACGGCGCGGGTCGCACCTAGTGGGAGGGGGGAGTAATGTCACATTCACCGTCTGTCATCGTCCTGTTCACTACACTTCCCAGAATCCTCCTTGTCTCCACACCTGAACTCACTCCCTCAATTACCCACCTGTTCATCGTCTTCATCATCCGTGTCACCTGTCCTCACCTCGTTATAGTTCATTAGTGTCTGTATTTAGTTCTCTCTGTTCAGTCTGTCTTGGTCGGTTATTGTTTGAGCACACGCTCACTGTTTCGTTCACTAGATGTATTTCCCCAAGCTAGCTAATACACTAGCTATGGCCTGGACAAAAACGAATGACATTGTCAGACTCAGAATGTGGCTGAAATTGAGTTATACTTTTATGATTGTTAAGCATAACTCACATGCTGCCGCAACTTTTACAGTAGCATGGTAGGATAAATGTAACTTCTCCGTATTATAATGTTACCTGCTGCCCGTGCAGTTTGAAGACTCGCGGCGAACTACAGTGTACATAGCGCTGCAAAAAAAACTCTGCCTACTGCCACTTCACCTCCGCCAAATGCTTCCGCCAAAAAAAAAAAAAAGGCAATTCGTGGCAGCGTTCGTGGCAATGGTGTAGTGTATTGTTATTTATTATAATATTTATTTTAATAATTATTATTATTTACATTTATCATAGAAGGGCACAATACATTTTGAGACAAAAGGGGCAGGGGCTTGAGGGGCTCCTTTCAGGTTGTGGTAGAGGAGCACAAAACCCGAGAGGGCAGCAGTGCGCATGCGCAACACACACACACACACACACACACTTGATGCAGGGAGTTTTCACATAAATCACACGCCACCTGCTGGATCAGATCAGATTTTACAGAAATATTATATTATAGGTTACTAACTTAACATAACATAGATAATATAGCAATACTGAAGTCTTCATGGGTGTTTGATTCTCAGCCAATGAATAAACTGTAATTTAAAGACTTGAATGCAGTAACAGAGATCATACAGATAAACAGATTCAAACATGATTCAACGGACGGCTGTTAAAGAAAGAAAAATTACAATTCTGACCATTTGTTCAAGCTCACTTCTCATGAAAAGTGTCTTTGAGCAAAGGGATAAACTTGAAATGACAGATCAACTGAATCTATCTTAAAGAGCATGTAAACAAACACAGGCATGTTTCCACACTGTGTGTGAAAATACACTCCAAAGGCTGACTGTCACTGAGAAGATCAAAACACATTTAATCATGCATGACTTTTAAAGCTCTATGAAAACATGAGTACATTTACTAAGGTCAAGCATCAGGATGAGAAAGTGAGCCAGAAATAATGATGTAGACTCTCCACCATTCAGTCATGTTTGATATGATCATTGTTTGAAGCTTGTCCAACTTTTACCCATCTAAACACAACTACACAGCAAAATCCCCAGTGTTAAATTAACACTGAAAAGTGTGAACTATATAAACTATGAGCAGAGTGTTAAATGAACACTGAAGCAGTGTTAAAGTTAATGAGAGAATTAAGTGAATATTTGAGTGATGATTGAGCGTTATTGAAGACACCTGATGTTAACAAGCAGAATCACTGAAGGAGAATACCGGAATTTGTTTTGGTGATCAGTGTTTGTTTTAGTTGGGCTCTTGACCCTTAAAAATCATTAACTTTAGATTTTGTTTGTTTATAATAGCCAGATGAACAAATAGACAAGGTGATCTGATGGTGTTGGTTGTGTTTTAACATAATCGTTATTTGACCTAAATCACTGAACTCATTGAGAGCTGGATGTCAACCAATCTGGCTTCAAGAAAGGGCATTCAGCCGAGACTGCATTACTGTCAGTCACAGAAACCCTGCGGATCGCAAAAGCTGCTTCCAAATCCTCAGTTCTCATTCTCCTGGATCTGTCTGCTGCCTTCGACACTGTGAATCGTCAGATCCTTCTGTCCACCCTCTAATCACTGGGCATCACTGGAACTTCCCTCCACTGGTTTGAGTCCTATCTCACTGGTAGGTCCTTCAGGGTTGCATGGAGAGGCGAGGTATCCAAAGCACATCAACTGACCACAGGGGTTCCTCAGGGTTCAGTTCTTGGACCCCTCCTCTTCTCAATTTACACCACATCACTGGGACCCATCATTCAAGCACATGGTTTCTCTTACCATTGCCATGCGGATGACACTCAGCCCTACCACTCATTTCAACCAGATGATACCACAGTAGCTACATGGATCTAAAGCTGTCTGGCGGACATCTCGGCATGGATGAAGAAACATCACCAGCAGCTCAACCTAGCAAAGACTGAGCTTCTCGTCCTCCCTGCCAATCCGTCTCTACAGCACAACTTCACTATCCAGCTAGATTCATCATCAATCACACCAACAAGATCGGTCAGAAATCTTGGGAGTAATATTTGATGACCAGCTGACCTTCACAGACCACATTACAAAGACCGCTCGATCATGGAGATTTACATTACACAACATCAGGAAGATCAGGCCTTTCCTAACTGAGCATGCAACACAACTTCTCATCCAGGCCCTGGTCATTTCTAGGCTTGACTACTGCAATGCTCTTCTGGCTGGACTTCCATCATGTGCAACTAAACCTCTACAAATGATCCAGAATGCTGCAGCCCGTCTTGTCTTCAATGAGCCCAAAAGGGCCCACATCACTCCTCTGTTCATCTCTCTGCACTGGCTACCTCTCGCTGCTCGCATCAAGTTCAAGGCATTGACGCTTGCTTACAGATCTACCACAGGCTTATCTCCCTCCTACTTTCACTCACTCCTACGAATCTACATCCCTACCAGAAGCCTACGATCGGTCAATGAGCGATGACTCGTGGTTCCATCACAGAGAGCCACAAAATCACTCTCCAGAACATTCTCATTCACTGAATGAGAGAGAGACCCTCATCCGGAATGCAGAATCACAGACAACATTCAAAAGACAACTGAAAACTCTTCTCTTCCGTGAGAACTTAAGATATTTTATTTTTATTTATTTTTTAATTCCTTTTCTTTAATCCTCCCTTGTCTGGCTCATGCTACTCTGAGCAATGTCTGAACTTTGTATTTTGAGCACTTCTTGTGTTGTTTTTGCCTCTTCACAATGACTCATTTGGTTTAGTCCTCATTTTAAGTCGCTTTGGACAAAAGCGTCTGCTAAATGAATAAATGTAAATGTATAACAAACACTTACAGCAGCCAGAGAAAAACTATCATCAAATAGTCAAGGCCAAAGAGCCCAACTAAAGCAAACATCAACCTATTACTGTTAATTTTAAACAGTTGGGTATCACAGTCTTGAATCAGAAGCTTAGTGGTAGGATGGCAATGATCCAAAATGATGGGATGCACAGCAGCCAAGTCTTCAGATCAGAGCAATCTGCCCCGACCTTAATGAGATCCTCTCTCTTGTCCAGCTCTGGAGAAAGTAAGTAAATGGCTACTTAGTTATACTGGTTTCCTATTTTTCTGTAGTCTGAACTCCTCTGCAAAGCTATCCTATTTTGCCCCTCTCAGGATAAGAATCTCGGCTGTACGGAACAGGGGCGTTTCCAGCATTGAAGGACATCCGGGGCTTAGCCCAGACCATTTTATGCAAATACAGGGATCACTCGAAGAGTTTTTTTGTTTGTTTTTTTTACAGTAACACTTTACTTTCAGACAAAGTACATCTGTGAGACTTTCCAGATACATGTATCTTAAAATATTACAACATAATATGAACTGTTGTGTATTGGTATATTACATTTTAAATCATTTGCTTCATTTTTGCTGTCTTCTCATCTTTCCTGCTATCTGCTGTTCACTCGCCACACAAACATTAGTTGAAGTTAACAACTGTGCTAGCTCCTCCCCTACCTGCTGCATATTCAACAGAGATGAAGAAACGGAGAAGCACATATTCTTTAGGCTAGATTATTTTTAAGACCTATGTCTATTTTTACAGGCTGTATGTGTTGCCCCCTTGGACAATAACAACGACAGCTTTTCTTTTCTGTAGATTTATATGCCCCGGTTGTTTTTCTCTTTTGTTTTCTGTGACAGATTATGGGGCTGAAAGTTTTAACATGAACAACAACATGTGTTAACTGTGCTTCTTCTTTTCCTTTTTACCCACTACTCTTTTCTTCTCACAGCGCCCCCAACAGTATACATCATTTCTGAGACTTTCAATATTTATCCTCTACATTATATTAGTGCAAAATATCTACAATAAACAAAGACAAGAAACAAATTAAATAATTATTTGAGGTCCTTACACCCTCCCCCACTAAAAAAAAATAAAATGTTACAAAACATTTTTAATTTACTATCTCTGGGTATATACTGAAAATGTAAGTTCCAATTACAGTGTAATGTACATGCTTTCTCACAGCTTAACAATATATTTTACTTCCATACAACTGTGACATAATAACAATGATCTAAACTTTTAGATGTGTTGCATGTTGAGAGGTGTCTTGTCTTTAGGCTCGCTGGTGGGCCCCCCAGAACATCCTGCAATGACAAGTGGACACAACCACCTACACCTCCACAATGTATTAACACATTTCAAATGTCACTTAAGTAATGCATTAATCTCTTAGTGTTTCATCCAGCCTATCAAATATACCTTTAGCTGACCAAACTATAACTCTGCTTTAGAGCATTATTACGACTGTAAACTTACAAAACCCTTAACTGTTTATAACTCACTTAACAAAATTATTACTTTGAACATTACTTTTTCAACTCTCACTAGTGTTACTTAGAATGAAGGATACAGATTCAGGTGATCGATGCTCAGCTGGGGTTGTACACAGCAGGTTCTCACGTCAGTATTTCCACCACAGACACTCCAGTTCACTGGTCGAAGTGTGGGCTCACCCAGGGTGTCATACGTGTACAGATTCCTAGGTTGCCTGGTTCTGGCAGAAGTTCTCCTGATAGGTTCCGATGCCAAATCACTATCTTCATGCTCGGCTTCTCCAACGAATCTTTCCTCCAGCTCCTGCTCCCCTTGAAGATCTCCCAGCACTTCTTCATCTGACTTATCTGAGTCAGGTATGCTTACAGATTTGTCAACGATTTCTTCAATGTCAGTTTCCTTTTCAGGTTTCCTGTTTCTCTCCTCTCTTCCAGGGTGAAATTCTGCTGCACATGGATCCAGATATGTTCCTGCTCTCTGCATTGGAACCCACAAGTCAACCTCCTCATCGCTGGAACTGTCGGTGCTTTCATGGTGAGTATTTCGTCGTGGTTGTGCTCCCTGTTTTGACCTGTTCCTCTGACATCCTTTTCTTTCCAGACAACCATCAGGTGTCCTCTGCTCATCAACCAGGTAAGGACAAGGCAATAGAAGGTTCCGGTGCAGCACTCTTTCCCTTCCAGTCACATCCAACGGTCCGACTACATACACCGGGCCATCTCCTCTCCTTTCTTTCACCACATACGTTTGCTTTTCCCAAAACGCTCGCAGTTTTCCTGGGCCACCTCTTTCTGACAGGTTCCTCACCAACACATGATCCCCTGGCTCCAGGACAGAACTCCATGCCTTCCGATTGTAATTTCTTTGCCCCCTTGCAGCAGCCTTCTTCATGTTCTTTTTCGCAATCTCGTATGCTTCTTGCATAGACCTTTTCCACTTTTCAGCGTAGTCGGTGTGAGACTGAGTGTTCTTTACTTGCTTTGTGGGGAGCACCAGATCAATTGGAAGAACTGGCTCTCGACCAAAAAGGAGAAAGAATGGAGAAAATCCGGTTGACTAGTGCACAGTAGAATTATAGGCGTGGACAACTTTGTTCAGGTGTTCTGCCCAATTCAACTTCTCTGTTTCCTCTAGGGTCCTCAACATCCCCAACAATGTCCTATTAAACCTCTCTGCCGGGTTAGCTTGGGGGTGGTAGGGAGTTGTACGTGAATGCCTAATCCCACAGTAACTCTGTAGCTTTTGGAACAGGCTGTTCTCGAACTCCCTCCCCTGGTCATGGTGGATCTTTCCAGGATAACCAAAGCGCATGATGAAATCTTCAAAGATTTTCCGGGCTGCTGTCTTTCCAGACTTGTTTCTGGTGGCGTAAGCCTGAGCAAACTTTGAAAAATGGTCAATGACCACGAGGATATACTCTGCGCCCCCTCTGCTTTTCTCCAGGTGCAGGTAATCAATCGAGATCATCTCAAATGGAGCTGTTGTCTCAATGCTCTGGATTGGAGTTCTGGTGATCCGGTTTGGTTTCTTTTGTCTTAGGCATCGACACACTCTCGTGACATAATGCTCCATCTCTTCTCTCATTTTCGGCCAGAAGAAACGTGCACGAGCTGCTGCCACCATGCGATCGGCACCTAGGTGGGCCATGTCTTCATGTAAGTACTTGTATATCATACTTTTCAAGTTTTCTGGGATAACTAACTGAGTTCTGGTCATTATTTTTCTTTGCAGGATACCTTCCTCATTAATCTGCAGGTGATGCCATTCTCGTAAGAGTCGTCTCACGGCTTCCGGTTCCCTCAATTTTTCTTTGTGTTTGAGATTGATTTGTTTCTGTTTCAGATCAAGTACTCGGCTGATGACTGGATCACTCAGCTGGGCACTCCTGATATCCTGCGGTGTTAGCCGTTGACAGGTCTCTGATCCACCCTTCAGCTCCTCTGGTAAGACATCTATGTTGCAAGTAATTGCAGATATCCAGTCCACTTCCTCACGTCGTTGTGCCTTTAGGACTTCCCCAATTGATCCCAGCACTTCTGGCTCACATTCCTGAGTACACTCTCTGACTGTGACTTCAATGGGCACTGATCTCCGTGATAAGAAGTCTGCATCTCGATTTGCCGTTCCTGGTCTAAATTTCAAAGTGAAACGGTAGTCTGCCAGCTCAGAAACCCACCGTTGCCCCGCTGCATTGAGCTTTGCCGTTTTCATGACATATGTCAACGGGTTATTATCACTGTAGACAGTGAAATGTGGCGCATGAAACAGGAAATCCCGGAAACGCTCTGTGATCGCCCATTTGAGTCCGAGGAACTCCAACTTCCCAGAATGCAGCTTGTAGTTCCTTTCGGCAGGGGTCAGAGTCCGAGACCCATAACCAACTACTCGGAGTTTGCCTCCCTGTCGTTGGTACAGTACGGCTCCTAGCCCTTCTTCTGACGCATCAACATGAAGGACAAATGGCTTTTCAAAGTCTGGGTATGCCATTATGGGTGGGTTTGACAACTCCGCGATCAGCTTCTCCAGTGCTTCCTGATGTCGCCCTGTCCACTCTACTGGCTGTGATGGAGTTGCTTGCGAGGATGAGTTCCCTCTTTTTCCGGAGCCTTTCGTCTTGCACATGCTGGGCTTTGTCAACAGTTCATATAAAGGCTTGGCTATTCTGGCAAAGTCAGCAATGTATGATCTGTAGTAACCAAGGAAACCCATGAGCTTCCTCACCTCACGAACAGTGCTAGGTGTTTCCCACTTTAGTGCTTGCACAGCCTCTTTTTCTTTGGGGTTCATGCTGTACCCATGTTCAGAGATGATACGGCCTACATAGCAGACTTCCGGCTTAAAAAAATCACATTTCCTTGGCCTTAGCTTGATACCACACTGCTCCTGTCGCTGTAGCACTTTCTTCAAGTCCTCCAGGTGCTGGTTGAAGTCCTTGCTGAAGACTAATACGTCATCAAGATAGGGAACACAAATGTCATCCCTGAACTCTCCTAGACACTCTTCCATGTACCTCTGAAAGGCGGCGGGTGCATTCGTGAGGCCGAACGGTATCCGTACCCACTCATAGAGTCCCCAGGGTGTTATAAATGCTGTGTATGCCCTACTGTCTTTACTCATGAAGCCCTGATGATAGGCTTTACCCTGGTCCAGCACAGTGAACCAAGAGTTCCCCCCTAGATTTTCTAGGATCTCTTGAATTCGTGGGATGGGATGCCTGTCAGCGTATGTCTTCTAGTTGAGCAGCCGGTAGTCCACACATAGACGCAAGCTCCCATCCTTCTTTCTCACACACACAACCGGCGAGGAATAGGAGGATGTCGACTTTTGGATCCACCCCTGACTCAGCAAGTTCTGTATGTGGGTCTTTACCTCTTGATACAGGGGTTGTGGTATTGCATTGTACGTCTTTTGGACAGGGATGTTGTCTTTCAAACGAATGTCCATTGTAAGATCCTGAATACATCCAGTATCCCAGTCATCCTTAGCAAACACTCCACTATTCTCTCTCAACAGCTGTCTCACACGCTCCTGTTGTTCCCCAGGTAAGTGACTGAGGTCCACTGGAGGGTCCCATCCTTCACTCTCCTGAACCCTGAGCGGAGTCTCTGGAGTTGAGTCATTGTCACATTGTGATACCTGAAATTGGGATTCAGACGGAGGCGGTGGTTTCACTTCCAGCTGATGAATGGCATCCACTGTATGCAGCCACCCCAGGACAGTCCGTGCTGTAAGTGTCACCTCTTCTTCCGTGGTATTTTCCACCATCACTGTAATGTTGTCATTATCATTTTGAGGCATCTGAATAAGCTGTTTGTTTACCTTTATACCTGCCGGCCAGGGTACTTCTGAATTGGGCTCCAGCATCACGTGTGTTCCAAGCGTAACCGTCTTATTCAGTTTGCCACAGCTGACGTTCACTCTCGCGCACCTTGGAAGAATTATGGATTTTCGTCCAAGTCTTGCAATATGACAGCTGCTGCTGTTTTTGCGTTTCTTCAGCAGTGACAGAACGGCTTTTGCTTTCCTAGGGCTAACTTCCAGAGATGAACTCAGTGTGTTCACTAGAAAACTCAAAGGAATCTGCTGGGCTGCGTTAGCTTGGACCAATTCCTCAATCACATTAAAGCCGATTATGGGTTTCTCCAATTCACTGGATGCAATGAGAATTGGTGCCAGCAGGTGTGTGCCCCCTCCTTCAGTCTCAGTGTTTCCAGACAGACAAAACTCCACTTCCATCCAGCCTTCATATGGTATGCTCGTCCCATTCGCCGCTGTCAGGTTGAGTTCTCCCTCCTCAAGTAGCTCTCTCACTGGTCTCACCTCTGTGTCAGGGAGATGTCTCTTCTTCCACTCCGAGCCCACAATTGAAACCTGTGACCCCGTGTCCCAAAGCACTGATGTATTAACACCTCCAAGAGAACATTGCACCAAGCATCTGCGTCCCACCAGACAGGCTGTTTTCTCCTGTTTGTTCGACCATGGTGCTTCAGATAAGCAAGCTCTTGGTAAGCTTTCAATGATGTCTGATGTAATCTCAATCTTGCTTGACGTCACATTGGTTACAGTTCGTTTCCGACAACCCGCTGCCCAGTGCTCACTACTGCCACACTTGTAGCAGTGTTCACATCTTCCCTCTGGGTTGGACTGCTCACATTGGGTACAGCGCCTGGTGCTTGCTCGAACAGGTGGAAATTGATTTCGAGTGAATCTCTGGTTACTGTTTCTGATTGTCTGAGGCCGTGATGTTTGAGCAAGGCTCGCTACTTGAGACGTAAGGCTCTGGATTGCTTCACAAATCACTTTGTCTCGTGCATCAAGCTTTTCCATCAGGTTGTTAGGCTTTGGAGCTTTCTCTTTTTTTATAATGAATTTTATATATTCCTCCTCCATAACTGTGGCCACCGTGGCTATTTTTGGTCGAGTGGTTGAGAACTTTGATTTTCGTTCAAGCTCCAGACTATATGACATGTTCATTTTCTCCAAAAGCACTTCATCTTCTACGCATGGGTTTTCCAGGTAGGGTTTTAGATCTGTGCGTATGCTGTCATCATGGAGGCCAGTCATAACTGTCTGCAAAAACTGATTCTGGATTAGCTCATAATTATATCTTAATCCTGTCTTTACATTTTCAGATGCTGACAAAACCCTGTGTCTGAGATCCATGGCTCGAACTAAGAACTGGATAGGCGTTTCTTTGGGTTCTTGAACTGCACGTGTGAGTGAGTGATACAATTCAGTTGGATCCTTTTCTATAAAATGTGCTCTGAGAATTTGTTTAAGGACAGGCAATGTTAAGTCTGTTCTACTCTCCAGATAACTTCTCAAATTGACACCTGGGATGATGGCTTGAATGACTGCCTCAACAATTTCTCCCTCATCATAACCCCTTTTGCATGCCCTGTGAATCTGTCTGTCCAGGCTGGTAAAGTTTAATTTGTCTCTCTGGCCAGGTTCACCAATTTGTCCAATTATTTTGAGTTCTTTTTTGTACACTGGATGCACTAGTGTGACATTTTCTCCTGAAACTGATGAATTTGGCATTTTTCGGTCTGTTCTGGCACGTACTGATTCTGTTGCAGTGATTATCACAGGCTTTTCTGATGCAATTCCACTAACGCCCACAGAGTGGTGCTCCAAGTCAACTTTTCGCTGCCCCTCGTTGTTTGCTTCAACCTCTACACTAGATGAGCTCTCGATTTCCTCTTGGTCAACATTTCTCAAACTGTCAATTTTTTCCTTTGTATCTAACAATATAGATAGTCCTTCATCTTCAAGTGAAACAACATCATCTCCCTCTAAATACTGCAGAATACGTCTTCTCAGCGCGCGAGGCGTGTGTGTCTCATCCTCCCTCACATTTAGCATTAACATTTCACACAAATCTCTCAGTTGCGAAGCAGATACCTCGAGTAATTTACCCTCTATTTCATCCAGCGTTGCTTCCCACACAGGCAACATTATGGCCACTCACTGAACAGATTAACTCACGTTTGCAGTAATTTTTTCGCCGTTTCAAAGTCCACTCTCTCCGTGATTCGCGGCTCGTTCTCAGCTCGCGCTGCACTCGCGGCTCGTTTCATCACTCGCTGGCCGCTCCGCACTTGCTGCTCTCTTCCTCCCGAAATCCGTCACAAACCGAGCAGAAACACCAATTTTATGTTGCCCCCTTGGACAATAACAACGACAGCTTTTCTTTTCTGTAGATTTATTTGCCCCGGTTGTTTTTCTCTTTTGTTTTCTGTGACAGATTATGGGGCTGAAAGTTTTAACATGAACAACAACATGTGTTAACTGTGCTTCTTCTTTTCCTTTTTACCCACTACTCTTTTCTTCTCACAGCGCCCCCAACAGTATACATCATTTATATATATTAGTGCAAAATATCTACAATAAACAAAGACAAGAAACAAATTAAATAATTATTTGAGGTCCTTACATATGCAGTATGTGCATAGCCAAAGCACAATGAAATAAGGCAACTTATGATTTCGAGGGTTTACATAGGCTATTGTCCGATTTTATATTTGTCAGTCAACTTTTCAAAACACATTCGGGTTCAAAACATTCAGGGTTGAAGCCCCGGCAAAATCGGCTGACACCGCCCCTGGTATGGTAGTCATCAGCATTAGGGTTCCTGCTCTGACCTGCCTCCCCGTGATGCATCTGTACTGTGGCCTCTAGAAGTTCCTTCCAAGTGGTGTACTGATGCACATCTGGTATGTGAGGCTCTTTATCAGGTATTGTCGTGACTCAACAGAATACCGACTTTTTGAATGACACTCCTTCACTACTGTTGCTGGCGGGGTCAGCCATTTGTCTGAGCTTTGGAGGAGAAAGTGTGGTCCATGGCTCCACCGTTTAGACTTAGCCAGCTCCTCTAGCTACTTACATCTAGCGGGGTCATTCGCAGAGTCAACATATCGCCATGAATGTTGATCAGTAAGCTCCTGAATTTCGTCCACTCGGGTGCCAACAAATATCTTAAATCGGCATGACTCAGGACTTAGGGCTCATGTGACGGCAGCACAAAGCTCCAATCTGGACATTAAATGCAGTCATTATGGGTGTAATTCTTGAACTGATGACAGGTAAGCGACAAGATCGAAGCATCGAAGAACACATGTATCTCATGAGTAATGCTTCTCTCATCCATGGCAGGAGGTACGTACGCTCAGGGGAAGGTGATTCTTGGCAGGACTTGTAACTTTCCTTCCCAGTCTCTTCAGGCTTGTAGCAAATCCTGGGGCAGTAGGGGATCATCCCAGTCTCTGTGTTTGTCCCAAAGTGGTCTCACTAGGATTTTGGCACAGGTGGTGTATGGCAGGATTAACCCGAGGGGGTCGTACTGGTTAGCTAAGGCCCTTTACATGTTACGCATGGTAGATGAAGATGAGGCTCGGCATACTTCTGCATCCAGTGGTGATAGTGAAATGGATTTTTTAGATCACGCCAGCGAGACAGAAAATCATCTAAGAACGCCATGCAAATACCCACCACCACCACCCATCGTGGGAGACGTGGGAGTAAGAGGAGACACTTAACAAGAAGTTCGGAAGAGGGGGATTCGCCTAAAGACAATTTGATCTTCAATCTTACTGGTCAAGAATTATATCTACAAGAAGTAAGTCTTCTGAACAAAGGTCTAAGCTTTGTTCCAACTAAAGCTACAGATCCTTTTGTCACCAAAATTGAACTGTTTAAGTTTTTTCGGACATTAAAGGGGGGGGGGGGGGTGAAATGCTTATTTTCACTCAATCTCCTGTTAATCTTGAGTACCTATAGAGTAGTATTGCATCCTTCATATCTCCAAAAAGTCTTTAGTTGTATTATATGTATAAAAGACAGATAGGCTGTACCGAGTCTTTCCAGAAAAAAACGAGCGTCTGGAGGCGTGCCGTGTGGGCGAAGCCAGAGCCATAGAGAGAATTCTCTCTATGGCTATGGGCGAAGCTAACGCTGTGCTGACGCGCTGATAGCTAACAACAACACACAGAGACATTTGAAGCAGTTTTACTCACCGCCTGCGATCGCGAACCTTTATCATTGTGACTGCTCGATCCTTAAGCATTAGACGATCTGCAAATCCGTCGATCTGGGCTTTGTTTTTTAAAACATTCATCGTCAAAATGCAGGGAACAAACAGTCTACACTACTCGTTTTTGCCCCGGAAAAACAATCTGCATCCACTGTTCCTAATGCTGGGTTCTTTGGGAAGATGAACATGGTAAGCTTTCCCTCACATCCAAAAACACACTTTGGAGACACTATGCAGCGCTGCCGATGATTTCCTGTTGAAGCGCATTGATGTGCGTGGTCTCGCTCTCCTCTGGTCGACGTGTGCGCGGGCGAGCTTTTCCGGGAGAAATGCTCATATATGGAGTTCCACTCTGGTCTACGTCATTAGATCCAGGATCGAAAAAAAAACAGCCGAAACTTGTACCAACCCGGAAGTAAGTTTTTCGGCACAGAAATTCTCCGTTATTCGTCCAAAATATTTTTTTTAAACTTTGGCCATGTTAAGCATGAGAATCCATCTCTTTAACACTGTAAACTACTCTGAATACATGAAACACCATTGTACCACCCCCCCCCCCCCCCCCCCTCTTTAAGATTGAAATGTTGGTACAAAAATGGCAAAGTTGATCAGTTGAATGTGTACAATCACAATGGTCGTGAGAAATTCAAGCCTAAAAGTACTTTTTGTCCACCTGTGTCTAATCCATCTATTGAAACTTATTTTAGGCTAGTGGAAAGGGATGTGACTAATTTATTTGAGTAGACATCATTTAGGAACCAAAAGTCAAATTTGACACATTCTGAAAAAGAAGCTCTTGATGAACTGTGTAGGAATAAAACCATTGTCATCAAACCCTACAATAATGAGGCTCTTCGTCAACTCAATAATACTAATTATTACCGAGTTTTGCCATCAGATCCTACGACTTGGTTTCAAAGTGAGGACGAGAAAATTGTTTAGGAAGCACATGCTCATCAATTAATTTCTGATAAAGAGATGCAAGAGCTGTGTCCCAATGTGAAGGCTGCATCCTTTGAAAGACTGAAGACTTCAATGATGCAGCCTATGCGTCCTTCGAAGGACGCACCATGTAGCCTTCATAGGATTTCCTAATTGCGCAACCAGGTGTTCCTGATCACCGCTCCTGACGCCAAGCAACGGTGTGAGAGGATAATCCTGATAATTCATTTGATATAGCCTAAATAAGTAAACAGCTATGGAGCCAGAATTAGCTATTGTAATTTTTATGTTTTATATTTTACTGGAGGACATGTTGAGGATCATGTATTTTCGGTTTAGCCTGGTTTGAATATAAAACTGAATATTGAATATAAAAAAGTCCAGTATTTCTCGCGCTCGTCATTGGCAGCTGTCACAGTTGCCAGAAGACAAGAACAATCCTCCGTAGGCTAGACCGGTCCGAGCGCGTCAGATGCGCCCTTTGATATGGGACGCAGCTCTAGTTAGCAACAATTTGTTAATATTGTGACAATAGACCTACATTTTGTTACTTTAATTTTAGTAAATGCATATTTCGTTAAGTATTCACGTACAAATGTGAAGTAACCTACTGAAGTACTTTTTTTCCCTCACATATGATTTTACATTAAACTACACAGAAATATATAATGTAACAACCTAGAAAATATTCAGAAGTAAAATGCAGTAGTAGCATAATATAAATACAAAAGTTACACTATAATAAAAACCCCTGACAAGGAGTTTTTCCCCTGCAGGATACATACCTCTAGTTTTACTCTTGATACTAAAAACTTGTTATTAAAAGTACTTTTTCCAGAAATTACTCTTTAAAAAAAACAAAACAAAAAAAACCTCAGTGACATGGCAGCCATCGATTGAGTCAGCCCTGCAAACTTGGTAGACAACTTAGTGGATAGTGGGAATATGCACTCAAACACTCTGGAGACCATCCCAGATGATGTCCCATCAGCAGATAGGCCTTACCAGGGGCAGCCCATCCCGGTCCAGCGGCTCCACCAGGGTCTCCCTGCTCAGCTGAATAAAAGTCTACATAATTTTTTTCTTATTTTATATAGGCTACTGTAAATGTTTGTTGATTTTGATATGTTTAACGTATGTTGTTCATAGTTGGAAAAAGTACTTTAATGTAGCCTGTGGAACAAATGATTTTCATTTACCAATTTTATTTAAAAAAAAAAAAAAAAAAAAAAAAGGTATACAAGAGTTTGTTTCATGTAGAAATTATGACTGTCAAAAAAATAAACAATGTCCAGAACAATTCATTCTCTTTTATTTACACATTTAAAGTTGCATAAAAATAATGTACAGATTTTTTCTTTCCTTTTAAAAAATAAAAGTGAAAAAAGTTAAACAAGAATGTAGAATATATATATATATATTCAATCATTCTCTCAAGAAGAGAAAACAGCCTGTCCATCCTCTCCCTACTCTCCTCGCCTCTGCCTTCGTGCTGGTGCTCCTGCTGCTGGCTCCTCCTCACCGTGGGCACCCACTGCTGAACTCGGCCCTGAGGACAAACCAGGGCCAAGTTTCAGCAGTGGGTTTCCCACTCACACCCTCACCTGTCCCAGGACACTTGCAATCCTAAGGGCAGAGCAAATGAACCATGGCTTGTTAACAACAACAGCACAATACATTTCACCAAAGATGTGTGTATTAACTTTCTTACTTTGTATTTTTTTTTTCTCCTGAATTGCTCTAAAAAAGCTTAACACTGGGGTGCAATCTTAAGTGCATTGTTAACACTGCAAAATATGACACATCAAGACATGCATACAAAAATACTTAAGAAATCATATTTCTATATACTCAAATTTGGTTAAAAACACATAGCTTGCATGACAGCACTACAAAAACACATAAAAGTGAAACCCCATTCCCTTATCAACTGCTTTTCTTATTGTTGTGGGATTTATAGGGTGAGTGATATTTCTTATAATACACAAGTGAGATGGACTAGTGCAAATATTACAAATAGGTCGTTAAACTAATATTAGCACAAGTTTTGCCTCAAACTACCTGACAAATGAAGCCACGCAATGGTGACGAAGGAGTTAAGATGAAGTTTATAAGAAACTTTAACTCTGGGTTCGCTAGCTATTTGAGTAAATGAAAACATAATACTTACATTTAAATGTGAATTTGCTGTCCACCACCGAACTCTAGTCACGGCCGCCTTTAAAAATTAATAAATAAATGCTGTCGTCAACGGCGCGCAATGACTTATGGGGTAGAATAGGCCGCTAAGTGTCCATTTATGTATCCTTCCTTTCACGGGGAAACGAAGGGTGCATTTGGCGTCGCTTTTGAATCAGGGAAGCCTTCGTCGCGTCGCGTACGAAGAACTGGCCTTCGAATACGGCCTTCGGAGGATGCAGAGTTGAGTTGGGACAGCTTTCATCGTGCCGCGGTGACGCAATCGGCCTTCAAATGCAACCTTCCAAGGATGCAGCCTTTGAATTGGGACGTCCTTCGTCGCACCGCTGTGATGCAATCGGCCTTCAAATGCGGCCAATCGGCCTTCACATACATCCTTCGGAGGATGCAGCCTTCACATTGGGACACAGCTAATATCTGCTGAATCGTTCTCCAACTAGACCTGTCTTTTACATCTTACCTAAGGTACATAAGAGTTTGGTCAATCCACCGGGATGACCTATAGTAGCAGGAAACAATAGTCTTACTGAACCTCTTTCAAATTTTGTTGATTCTGTTTTGAGACCTTTAGTCACTTCCCTTCCTAGTTATTTGAGAGACACCACTGATTTTCTGCAATGTCTAGCAACTCTGAAAAATGTTTGTTGTGATGCTATATTAGCAACCATGGATGTGACCTCATTGTACACTCACCTAAAGGATTATTAGGAACACCATACTAATACTGTGTTTGACCCCCTTTCGCCTTCAGAACTGCCTTAATTCTACGTGGCATTGATTCAACAAGGTGCTGAAAGCATTCTTTAGAAATGTTGGCCCATATTGATAGGATAGCATCTTGCAGTTGATGGAGATTTGTGGGATGCACATCCAGGGCACGAAGCTCCCGTTCCACCACATCCCAAAGATGCTCTATTTGGTTGAGATCTGGTGACTGTGGGGGCCATTTTAGTACAGTGAACTCATTGTCATGTTCAAGAAACCAATTTGAAATGATTCGAGCTTTGTGACATGGTGCATTATCCTGCTGGAAGTAGCCATCAGAGGATGGGTACATGGTGGTCATAAAGGGATGGACATGGTCAGAAACAATGCTCAGGTAGGCCGTGGCATTTAAACGATGCCCAATTGGCACTAAGGGGCCTAAAGTGTGCCAAGAAAACATCCCCCACACCATTACACCACCACCACCAGCCTGCACAGTGGTAACAAGGCATGATGGATCCATGTTCTCATTCTGTTTACGCCAAATTCTGACTCTACCATCTGAATGTCTCAACAGAAATCGAGACTCATCAGAACAGGCAACATTTTTCCAGTCTTCAACTGTCCAATTTTGGTGAGCTCGTGCAAATTGTAGCCTCTTTTTCCTATTTGTAGTGGAGATGAGTGGTACCTGGTGGGGTCTTCTGCTGTTGTAGCCCATCTGCCTTAAGGTTGTGCGTGTTGTGGCTTCACAAATGGTTTGCTGCATACCTCGGTTGTAACGAGTGGTTATTTCAGTCAAAGTTGCTCTTCTATCAGCTTGAATAAGTCGGCCCATTCTCCTCTGACCTCTAGCATCAACAAGGCATTTTCGCCCACAGGACTGCCGCATACTGGATGTTTTTCCCTTTTCACACCATTCTTTGTGAACCCTAGAAATGGTTGTGCGTGAAAATCCCAGTAACTGAGCAGATTGTGAAATACTCAGACCGGCCCGTCTGACACCAACAACCATGCCACGCTCAAAATTGCTTAAATCACCTTTCTTTCCCATTCTGACATTCAGTTTGGAGTTCAGGAGATTGTCTTGACCAGGACCACACCCCTAAATGCATTGAAGCAACTGCCACATGATTGGTTGATTAGATAATTGCATTAATGAGAAATTGAACAGGTGTTCCTAATAATCCTTTAGGTGAGTGTATACTAACATCCCACATCATGAGGGCCTATTGGCTTTAGAACATTTTCTCGATTTGCGCACTGATGATGAGGGCCTTCCGACCAAATTTATCACTGAAATGGCTGAAATGGTACTTACTAAAAACTATTTCCTATTTGAAAATCAATATTATTTGCAGGTTAAGGGCACCACCATGGGGGCCACTATGGCTCCTGATTATGCCAATTTATATTTGGGCTTTCTAGAGGACCAATATGTTTTCAACAATAACCCCTTCTTGGACAATATTATCTTGTTTAAGAGATACATTGATGATTGCTTTGTCATTTATAAAGGTTCTGCAAGTGATTTTGAAACATTTGTTTTGTACATGAATTGTCTTAGGCCCTCCATCAAATTTACATATCATGTGGGCACTGATGTCAATTTCTTGGACACTTCTATATCAGTTGTGGATAATGAAATAGTCTCTTCTCTTTATAGAAAAGATACAGCTAAGAACAGTCTCCTTCATGCTAACAGTGCTCATCCAATGCCCTTAAAACGTGGTTTACCTTATAGCCAATTTTTGAGACTTCACTGCATTTGTTCTGGGAGAGAAGACTTTGAGTCTAAAGCCCAGAGCTTGTACATGGACTTTAAATCACGAGGCTATCCTAACCAGTGGCTTTATACTGCACTTGAGAAGGTTTCTATCCTACAAAAACAGGAGGAGAGAAATCTGACCATGAAAAAAAGAAATAAGAATTTTTCATGCATTTTTAAATCCACATACAGTCCACTGAGTAATGATATTAAAACCATTATCAAGAATCATTGGAACATTATTCAAAGTGATCCCCAGTTATTGAATGTATTTAGTGAACAACCACTTTTTGTCTCTTCCAGGAGCTCTAACTTGAGGGACAAGCTTGTCCATGCTGACACCCACATCTCCTCTCCAACTTCTCTTGTCGATGCCCAGGGTAATTTTCCATGTCACAATTGCTCTTCTTGTACTAAGTATGTCAAATGTAAATCCTTTACACATCCTTGTACATTAAAACGTATAAGATTAGACAACTGATTACTTGTAAGAGTACATATGTGATAATTTGTCCATGTTCACATGTTGGCAAAACTACATTTGCATTACGCACAAGAATGATTGAACGCACAAGTGCCATTAGGAGACAGGATGATACATCTTCAATTTCTCGCCATTTCAAGTCTGCTAACCACTCTCTGTCTGACATGAAGTTCCTGGGCATCGAGAGGATTCTACCTCACAGGAGAGGTGGAGATAGAGATAGAAAATTATTGCAAAGGGAGGCTTTTTGGATCTTTGAACTTAAATCTTTATTTCCTGAGGGTATGAATGAAGAACTTGAATTTTCTTGTTTTTTGTAAAATATATATATATATTTTCTTTTTTGTGTGTCTGTAATGCTGTATTATCATTGGAAGCTGTTTATTTGAAACATATATATATACTTGTTTGGAATTCTACTTGATACAATTGAGATTTTGAGATTATTGCATTCAGCTGATTGTTCTTAACTGCTGACTTGCTTAAAAAGGGTGAATGTTGTTTGCTAAATGAGCACTGCAGATAGCAATGTGCTGAAACGTTTGCTGGTGTCTAGTCTGTTTTTAACCCACATGCACTTTGCACTTTTTTGCACGATGCAATTTAAAAAATAAAATATGTTTTTGGAGACTTCCAGTCTTGAGTGGATCAGTGTGCGGCCAGCCACTCCTCTTGTTTATTCTATATGCCATTGGCTCTACACACCTGTAGTACAAGGACCTGCAGTACAATAACTTTTTTTCTGTTTGGAGCGCTACATATTTTTTCTAGTTTTACGCATGGTAAGAGCATCATAATTTACTGGTTGATTTTTGTACCTCAATGTGTCTGTGGAACAGTGCCAGCTGAGGCCCAGAGCGGATTTATGGAATATTGGATTAACTGGCACAGCATGGGCTACACAGGGTATCGAAGGGCAGGACTTGCCACTCAAACACCGATGGAATTTGGTCTCCTTCCATGTCACGGCAGACAAATCTCAGAAGGGTCTTCAGAGAGCAGGCGGACCTGGAGGAACATGGCTTTTACATAACTACTTAATAGCTACAGTGTGCTCCCGGAACCTTAACAGCACTCCTAGGAGTAAAGGTCCTAAGGTGGGGCCAGGTAACAGCCACTCATTTAGGTTCAGCCCTCGGTACGAATAATAATAATAATAATAATAATAATAATGTTTTATTTGTAATACACTTTACATTTGGAGCAAATCTCAAAGTGCTACTGATAAGAACAGTTGAACACAATGCAGTTCTTATTGTTGTGGGTCACAATGTGATGTGGAATATACCAGTGGTTCTCAACTCCAGTCCTCAGGACCCGCTGCTCTGCACATTTTGTTTGTCTCTCTTATCTGACACACTCAGTTCAGTTCATGGAGTCTCTCCTAATGAGCTGATGATCTGATTCAGGTGTGTTAAATAAGGGAGACACACAAAATGTGCAGAGCAGTGGGTCCCGAGGACTGGAGTTGAGAACCACTGGAATATACCATTATTCCCCTGACTGTGTCAACTGGTGGGAACTCAACTTCTTGAAGGTTCCTGTCTGGGTCAGTTTCAGAATTTCAGCATTGTACGGCTTGCCAGCTTGATCTGGATCTTTAGCGAGGAACCGTTCAGTGTTCTGGAGGCTGGGCATTATCATTTCCTTTGGGGCTTGGAAATCTTTGCACCTAAGCAGAGGGGTGGTGTAACATATTGGTCTCGTCAGGATCTGGTGACCTCCTTTTCATTCCTGAAGGGACGTACGTCAACTTGCCACAGTTTTTCAACATTCCTGAAGAGCTCTGCCATTTGGGGAATGGTGGAGGTCAATAAACACTGCTGTGGGTGAATGGACAATTGTTCTGACTTCATGAAGCCTGATGGTGTGAATGAAACATCAAACTGACTCAAACAAACTCTTTTTAATGTACATATGATACTGGATATCACGGGTGAAACTGTTAATAATGTAGACAGACAGCAATCTCATTCAATGTCAGTCATATGTGCAGTGAAATATAATTTAGTTAAGCATTTAAAAGCTCTGTTGAGAAGTTTAAAACACGGAAAGCTCAAAAAGCAATCATATCAGGATACTTCATGAATTTCAGAAATAAAATGAAGAAATAGCTCTTAATTCAAGCAATCAACAGAAAATTAAAAAAGGACAATAACAATGAGATGTTGAAAAAATGAGTAAAGAGTTTAATCAATTTCATGAAGCAAATACAAACATTAAGAAAAAGTGAAAGCGAATTAGATCTCTCTCTTTACTGACTTATGCAAGCCAAATAATCTCAAGAGAAGAAGAGAAGAAAATATATGAAAGTATATCTTGCGTTTCCATGGAAGAGTAGAAGTGAAACTAGATGTTCTAATGAAAAACAATGAAGAACGAGTTAAGGCCTATTCTTCAGCTCCTAAACTTTGCCTCCAAAGGTTTTTCCAGGGTGAACGTTCTTGGTGCTCTTTCCAGTTAATCTTTCCTGTAGCTCTAACAGTAGAGCGTTGGCGCTAGCAACGCCAAGGTCATGGGTTCGATTCCCTGCGAAAGCAAGAACTGACAAAATGTAAAATGAGTACCTTGAATGCAATGTAAGTCGCTTTGGATAAAAGCGTCTGCCAAATGCCTAAATTCAAATGCAATCTCTTTCTATCATCCGCAGTAAAGGCCTTCCTGCACTGAAACACACACCGCCGTGTCTTTTCTGCTGTAATATTCAGAATGAATCTTCTCCTTTGTGTGAATCTTCAAGTGTTTCTTCAGGACTGAAGCCCAATGAAACTGATTACCGCACTGATCACAGTTAAATGGTCTTTCTTCAGAATGAGAAGATGTGATTTCAGAGAGAAAGCCTGAGCCGCTTCTTCCCAGTGTGAACTCTCATGTGAATCTTCAGCCTTGATTTTCATTTGAAGCGTTTTTTACACTGAGGGCAGGAGACAGATTTTATGGCTTCTGTTTTTCTTTTCTTGTTCACGTCCATCAGGTCTGAAAGAAACATTAAATCAAGTGAGATTTCAAATAAGAGACAAATGTGAAATGAAAATTAAAGCCCAAAGTCAAGATCACTGATGAGTTTAATAGTCATTTTAATCCCATCATATCTGGTCAACAACTGCTGTGCACAATTATGATCTATTTTAACATCATGAAGATGATTTGTGTTATACTGCCCTGCAAAGGCAAAAGACCTTAACTCGCTAGAGTGTGAAACTGAGAAAAATTACTTTAAAGTTTCTGTTTTGTCCAGGCAAAAGTGTTATAGGTAGGACTCCCAAAATATCTCCCTTTGTATCATGTGCCAAAAATAAGGAGTCGTGCAAAGGCTAAAGGCAGTAACTGACATATAATCAATATTTGCTTGCTGTCCCCTATACTTACATCCATTATAAGAACACCAAACCAAGGTCTAGTCATCATGGTATGCGTTTTAAATTATAAAGAAGACCTTTGGTTGTTCCTATTTAGTGCTATAATGATCAGGATTGATACTTTGCACGTGACGTCGCTGGCGGGCAAGAACGTCATTCTCTAGCAACGAAAACCAGTAAACTAATCAAGGATCTTGCCAGGACGTTGCCAGTTTTAATATACAAAAGTTTTTTGTTTTTTTTTTAAGTATACACGACATGACAGATAGTTGTTGTGCGATTGGATGCACTAACCACGTTTGTTGCCCGCCAGATATCACGTGACTGCAAAGTATCAATAGTGCGGCAACACTAACACAGTTAAACAGTATGACAGATAAGTTACTTTGCAGTACAGTATGTACAGTATGAATAAATACAAGAAATATTTTCACAATAAAGATAATTTAATTATAATTGAATACAAATGTTTTTAAAATAAATTACAGAGGAGCAGTAATTTATCAATTTGCAACAAGAATATTTAATATTCATTAGTGTTTAGGCCTTTATTTTGAAATAGCAATAAATATGAAAAATAATGAAAGATTGGTAGAAAGCTCAGTTTGTTTTCATACCAAGAGTTAAAAAAAATAACATCAATTCACTCAGTCAAAAAAGATCTCTAGCTCTGGGACTTAAAGATCTTTTAGTACTTTTTTGGGTTTAATTCTGTTTGATTAACCAACAGGGAAAGGCAATGCTCTGTTCTCGTGGTCCTTGTGTAAAGTAAAATAAAAGTGAAGTTAAATCATTTCGTTTTTCTCCCTGGTACTAGTGTCAGGACCTCCCAGAATTTCCCCGGACACAACCTGTTCCAGCTTCTCCCCTCTGGTAGGAGCTACAGAGCACTGTACGTCAAAACCAACAGACTCAGGAATAGTTTCTTCCCTCAAGCCATCACTCTGATGAACAGCTGACTCTGACTCACTGTGTCAGGAACAATTCCTGTGCTATAACCCAGCAACTCTGTCTCTAATCAGCCACCTGTTTACTACTTATTATGTATTCATCATTTTCTATTTCAGAGCTGTTCATACTGGTCAGATTGTTATATTGTTATATACTGTATACCAAACCCACCTACCCCAAGTGCATAACACTTGCACATAATACTTATTTATTCCAACATCCTTTGAGTACATGTACGCATGTATGTGTACTTGTATATATATTATGTATGTTAAAGATTTTGACTTCATCAACACTGTGTAAAAAAACTAAGAAATCAAGATTAGACCATGTATAACACATGGGATAACCACACAGGTCAACTAAATCAGTGCCATCTGATCATCTATAAAAACAGCCTTGTTATCAAACTGAAACCATCTTTTAATCATTATGTGTCTCAGTGTTATTAAGCAGCTATATTATGTACCATTGCAACATACAGAGAGGTATACCAATAAAAGCCTGCTGCCATCTGTAATAAACAAAACTTTTTTCTCAAAGACCAAAAGTAGACACAAACACTTTTTTGGGTTATTTTATGTGGACATCAAAGTCACATTTTAACAATGAACACATACAACAAACCAAATAAACATGAACATAAACTCAATCCAGTACCTTTCATCCCAACATGTATTATCACAAACCATTTTTAATCAAATCATTCAGTAGATGGTGGAAGCTGAGAGTTTTTAGCAGCTATAGTGCCATAGAAAGAGGAGCTTTAAGGCAGGTGAAATTCTGCACACCCTTCAAACTTAGTGATTAGCTTCTGTTGGTAGCAGTGCTTGCCTTCTCTTTGATATAAACACAAGTCAAAAGGTCAAACCCTTGTTGCCACAGAAAGAGTCGGTGCACAGAAGGGGGTAGAGTGACCTCTGCTGGTTGAGCTTCCACATAGCAAGAAGGGCTATAAATATGTTACAAAACTAAAATGTGAATTAAATAATAGAAACTTATGAATAAATAGGCTATCTGCTATCCTAAGCTACATATAAAATGAGTTCACTTGTCTTAATCTGAAGTTACAGGTCACCAATGGTCTTACAACTTTTTAATTCTCCCTAACAGCCAGAGTTATTATTTTATTAGTTTTAATTTTTATTTCAGTTAACTAAAGTGTTTTTTTTTTTTTTTTTTTTTCACGCCCAGTGCTACTTTAGTTGTACTAAAAAAAATTATATTAGTTCAGTTTTAGTCTACAATCACCTCGCTAACTATAGTTACTTTTATTTTGAAAGTGTTACCGGTATCTTTCGCTTCCAAAAAAGGAATAGACCACGTGACTTCCGTTTTTGGTTTATAAACGAAAAACGAATTGACTGAAGTTCAAAGACTCTCTTCATTCTTTGTTCAACAAGGAATAACGATAAAATGATCGCCAAAAACGAAAAACGGGCCGTTTTTAATTGGTTTTTCGTTTTTTGATTCTGACACCAAAAACGGTTATTTGGTTTTTCGTTTTGAAACAAAAAACAGAAAAACGGTATTTTCGTTTTATAATTGCAAACGAATTACGGATTATCCAGAGATCCCCATTTTCAGATTACTGATATTGTAGGCCTAATTACTAAAATTTCTATATGTATCTCCTCCTAGAGATTTAACTCTACATACTCTAAACTTGGCTCAGACACTCAAACTGATCTGACTGGGTGTGCTATATCTTTTCTAACTGATCGGACTTACGGTTTTCCTAAAAATGACGATCAAAACTCGGAAAAACTCCCATTGACTTAACATTGGGCATTCTAAAAAAATTCAAATCCAAACCGACGTTTTCACACACACAGACACAAAGGGCCTGACACCTCTGCGTTTCTCTCCCTCTCTCTCTCCCTCAGAGGATTTATATTATCGAGCAGCCAATAAGTAATGGCCTAAAATCTCCATAGCAACCACCCAGGACACCCTAGCAACCGCCTAGCAACCACCCAGAATGCCCTAGCAACCGCCTAGCAACCACCCAAAAGACCCTAGCAACCACCCAAAATATCCTAGCAACCGCCTAGCAACCACCCAGAACACCCTAGTAACCACCCAAAATACCCTAGCAACACCCTAGCAACCACCCAAAACATCCTAGTAACCACTCATAAAACCCTAGCAACCGCCTAGCAACCACCCAGAACACCCTAGCAACCACCTAGCAACCACCCAAAATATCCTAGCAACCACCCAAAAGACCCTAGCAACCACCAGAAATATCCTAGCAACCACCCAGAATATCCTAGCAACCACCCAAAACAGCCTAGCAACCACCCAGCTAGATCGCCAAGGTCATGGGTTCGATTCCCAGGGAAAGCAAGAACTGACAAAAATGTAAAATGTATACCTTGAATGCAATGTAAGTCACTTTGGATAAAAGCGTCTGCCAAATGCATAAATGTAAATAATAAGCAGTGTCAGAAAGAGAAAGTTGCACAGCTCTGCTATGTATATTGTCAGAAAGTGATTTTGCAGTGCTCTGAACAGACAAATCACATGTCAAAATCAGACGGATTTCTTTATCGCACATTCATTTTGCGATGAACACGAGTTAGAAAAAAAAACAATCAAACAACAAAATGTCTGTTGCTCATCGTGGCTGTTAAGAAACTAATGAAAGAATGATGCATTTATATAGCGCTACAATTTACTACTGTACACACCAAGCGCTTTACAATCACATCAGGTGTCGGCCTCATTCACAACCTGGATGATTCAACAGCAGCCACAGTGAAACAGCGCCAACTATAGGTGGAGAGGAGAGATTTGACTGTGACTAACTTACACAGAAGAGATTTTGTTTCTCAGCACATAAAGATGAACTTCTTACCATGATCTCAGACTGTGGTGATGTGGTTTCTCCACTGCATGGATCTTCATGTGTAGCTTCAGGTGACTTTTAAAAGAGAAACTCTTTCCACACTGATCACACGTGTGCGGCTTCTCTCTGCTGTGGATCTTCTCATGTGTTTTCAGATTTGATGAATCACTGAATCTCTTGTCACAGTGTGAACACTTGTGAGGTTTTTCTCCGCTGTGGATCCTCTCATGTGTTTTCAGAGATGATGAATCACTGAATCTCTTGTCACAGTGTGAACACTTGTGAGGTTTTTCTCCGCTGTGGATCCTCTCATGTGATTTCAGATCTGATGAATGACCGAATCTCTTGTCACAGTGTGAACACTTGTAGGGTTTTTCTCCAGTGTGGATCCTCTCATGTGATTTCAGAGATGATAAATCACTGAATCTCTTGTCACAGTGTGAACACTTGTAGGGTTTTTCTCCAGTGTGGATCCTCTCATGTGATTTCAGAGATGATGATTGACTGAATCTCTTGTCACAGTGTGAACACTTGTAAGGTTTTTCTCCAGTGTGGATCCTCTCATGTCTTTTCAGATGTATTGACTGACTGAATCTCTTGTCACAGTGTGAACACTTGTAAGGTTTTTCTCCAGTGTGAATCCTCTGGTGCAGTTTTAATTGTTGAGCTGTAGTAAAAGTCTTCTCACACTCAAAGCACATGTACTCTCTCACACCAGTATGAGTTTTCTGATGTTTATGTAAATTTTCCTGCAGTGAAAAACTCTTTCCACACACAGAACATGAATGTGGCTTCTCCTTCGTATGAACTGTCAGGTGTGCCTTCAGGTGTGATGCCCCGGGAAATGCTTTGCCGCATTGATTACATGTGAAAGGCTTCTCTCCAGTGTGAATTCTCATGTGACTTTTAAGGTTTCCTGATTGGCCGAATATCTTCCCACATTGATTGCATGGGTAAGGCTTCTCTCCAGTGTGAACTCTCATGTGAATCCCAAGACTGTGTTTGGTTGTGAAACTCTTTCCACACTGATCACACGTGTGCTGCTTCTCTCCGCTGTGGATCTTCTCATGTGATTTCAGAGATGATGACTGACTGAATCTCTTGTCACAGTGTGAACAATTGTAGGGTTTTTCTCCAGTGTGGATCCTCTCATGTGTTTTCAGAGATGATGACACACTGAATCTCTTGTCACAGTGTGAACACTTGTAAGGTTTTTCTCCAGTGTGGATCCTCTGGTGCAGTTTTAATTGCTGAGCTGTCATAAAAGTCTTCTCACACTCAAAGCACATGTACTCTCTCACACCAGTGTGTATTTTCTGATGTGTATGTAAATATTGCTGCAGTGAAAAACTCTTTCCACACACAGAACATGAATGTGGCTTCTCCTTCGTATGAACTGTCAGGTGTCTCTTCAGGCATGATGACCTAAAAAATGATTTTCCACACTGATCACATGTGAACGGCTTCTCTCCAGTGTGGATTCTCATGTGATTCTCAAGACTACGTTTGCTTGTTAAACTCTTTCCACACTGAGTGCAGGTGAAAGATTTCTTGGCTCTTCTTTTCTTTAAAAATGTATTTTTAGTCTTTGAGCGACTCAAAGGTTTTTCTCCAGGTTTGACATGATGTTCCTCCTCCACTTCACTCAGTTCTTCACTCTCCTCCTTCACTTCACTCAGTTCTTCACACTCCTCCTTCACTTCACTCAGTTCTTCACACTCCTCCTTCACTTCACTCAGTTCTTCACTCTCCTTCACTTCACTCAGTTCTTCTCTCTCCTCCTTCACTTCACTCAGTTCTTCACTCTCCTCCTTCACTTCACTCAGTTCTTCACACTCCTCCTTCACTTCACTCAGTTCTTCACTCTCCTTCACTTCACTCAGTTCTTCACTCTCCTCCTCCACTTCACTCAGTTCTTCACTCTCATCGCTCTCTTCCATTAGCTCTGAAATGTAAAAAAAAAGTTTAATTGCATTTCCAGTATGTCTGTCACGTTTAGAGTCTGTGTTCATGTTATGTTTGCCTGTGACACCCAGTTTGCCCACGTGACTCTGTGATTTAATCCCAGTCTTGTTAATTAGTTATGAGTTCATTTGTCCCAGCTGTGTCTTGGTTTCCAGTCTTCTGTTCTGTGTATTTAAGCAATGTGTTTCAGTCTGTTCCTTGTCTGTTGTTGTTGCTATATGTTTGGTTGTTCTGTTCATGTTTCTTTTGATCCAGTTTGTGAGTATTAGAGTTTGTTTAAATAAATCCTGCAGCAATTAAGATCCTGCATTCTTCCCTTCTTCAACCAACGTGTGAAATATGATTATAAAGTCAAAGGACATAAACTGAGCCCATAAAATGTCCCTGAAAATCTTCATGAATGAGGAACATAGATCTTCCAATTATTACTTTTAAAACATTATAGGCACAAATCCCATGTTTCTGTCAAGAGAACTACTAAAAAGTAAAAATATTTGATCAATGACACAATTATTTAATGCAATAAACACATTAAAAATATACAACTACTGGTTGACCGAAATTGTTTTTTTGATGGCCGATATAAAGACGATAGATAGATAGATAGATAGATAGATAGATAGATAGATAGATAGATAGATAGATAGATAGATAGATAGATAGATGAAAGGATGAGGAAAGAATGAGTTTTAAGTGCGAGATGATGAAATCCCAAGTTTCTATATGCACTTATAAGACATAACCTGAACGAACCATCAAGCGTTAATTAAACCCTTCTTAGGCGGGTAGTTAAATCAATACAATACCCAGTCAACACTATGATCTCACAGTGATGTCACAATGTGGTCACAACGTCTGCAATCTGAGTTCACAGTGTTCTAAAAGTGTAACCTCACAGCACTCTCACTGTGTGCTCAAACTATGACCACAATATGAGCTCATCCCAGCTAGAAATGTTATTGTTCTATGAATGTTTTGAGAGCATTATGTTATGTTCTTGTAATATTTTCTGTAGTTAATTTTATTTTTGTAACCAGAATGTTCTCCTGAAAGGTAGGATAACACTCTCTATAAACATTTCAAACATGTTTAGTGATGACATTGATAGAACATTATCCCCCCTAACATTCTTAGACAGTTATAGCGGGAAGTTTCAATGTTTAGAAATTATGTTTAAGAGGTTTACATGTTGAAGTTTGTTTGAAGAGTTTTGGTCACCATTGTAGAGGTCAGTGTTTGCTGTAGTTGGGCTCTTTGGTCTTAGGGCTGGGCGCTTTAAATCGCGATATTGTTATGCGCATCTCGTCAGTAAAGCCGGTTCCTTAATTAGTAGTAAATCACCAAAATCTCAAATTGTAAGTTACCGTTATGACGATCAATGGTTGCTTTAGTTGGGCTCTAGGCCCATATATTATTTACTTTAGATTTTGTTTGGCTGTTGTTTCTGAATTATAATTACCAGTTGAACAAAGAATAAAGTGATCTGATGATGTTGATTATGTTATGACAATCATCATTTGAACTTGATCACTGAACTCATTAAAATCCTTCTTTCTGACTTCGATTTATGTTGTTGGTTAGTGAATCTGCATAAATGGCCAGAATTTTTTTTATATAATATAAAGGATTTCTTAAAAGTTTTTAAAAGAAAAATCATTCTTTTAGGCACACACAGATGTCAAGATTCAGTCTATGCATCTCAACAATGGTGAGGAGCAGAATATTCAATGAGGAAAAGTAAATTACATAGACAATTCAGATCATAATTTATTCATACCGCAATGCATGATGGGAGCCATTAATGAGTTGTGATTGGTGGCAGCCACTGCAACATGCTTTATTATTGTCACCATTGTTGAGATTCACAGGCTGATTATTGATGTCTGTGTTTTAAATGAATTTATCTGAATGTCTATTGATCAGAAAATTTTTTATTAAATATTTTGAATTATAAGTAAAGTATTGGTAATCATAGGCTGAAGAATCACTAAACTGCTGCTAAGTTAAACCAAACTATCTCAATAAGTTTCATTTTTCAGATCACAGTATGATTTTGTCAAAACATAACCAACACTATAAGATAACATTTTACTTTGTTCATGTAACTGTTATAAATCAATAACAGCAGACAAACAGCAGTAACTATTAAAGGAAACATATAATGGTCTAGAGCCCAACTAAAGCAAACACCCATCACCTTAATGGTAACTTACAATTTGTGATTTTCTTCTTCAGTGATTCTGCTTGTTAACCTCAGGTGTCTTCAATAATGCTCAATCATCACTAAATTAATCACTTAA
Organism: Rutilus rutilus; assembly: GCF_951802725.1. Taxonomy (NCBI): domain Eukaryota; kingdom Metazoa; phylum Chordata; class Actinopteri; order Cypriniformes; family Leuciscidae; genus Rutilus; species Rutilus rutilus. Next base: position 21,156,003 of record NC_140209.1, read on the forward strand.
TTATCTCCTCAGCCCTAAATGCCGCTTCATCTGAAAGCAGGTGATGGTGATTTACTACTAATCAAGGAACCGGCTTTACTGACGAGCTGCGCATTACAATATCGCGATTTAAATCGCCCAGCCCTATACCTGAGTGAAATGAAATCGAATCGTCCTGTGGAATCATTCATTCACAGACAGATGTTCAACTATTAAAGATCTTCATCGCTGTCAAAAATATGATGCATTTGAAGATTTGCTCTCACTTGACTGTTTTGTTGGTCCACGGCCACTTCATCCAACGCTCTTTATGTTCTTAAATCTTCCTGTTACGACTCCGAGTCAAGTGTGAATTGAAATTGCTCCTGACGATTCAGTGCATGTAGGAAACTGAACAGGGCCCGGTTTCCCAAAGCGTTCTTATCTCTAAGTAGTTCTTAACCTATTCCTTAACCTCTCTCTTAACCTTATGGGACGGTTCCCGAAACGTTCGTACGCTAAGTATATCTTTTGTAAGTCACACTTTCGTAAGGTTGGTCTGGACCATTCGTAGCTCTCTCTTAGCGTTGTTGCAGGTCTAAATGAATATAATTCTGAAGTTTTAATACACCCAGACAGTATTAAATTAGGCTAATTCAAGTGTTTTCATGCAAAGAATAAAATTGTCATTACACTGATTGTTGTTAGATTTTTAATTATATTATTATACAATATTATTAATTTAATTAAAACGCTCTTTTAAAGGCCAGTGAAAGCATAGGCTACTGTCAGTTAAGTCCTATTCGGACGCTAATTTTGTTTCTCATGGGCTCGTCCGGTATTTTAAACATTTACAGGGGTAAGTCGGTGATTTTAGTGCCGTCCGAATCCATAATATCAGTGTTTTTCTCACCCAACCCGCGTAAAAATCCCTGGCCAAATTAGTACCTTCTGTTTTTTGACAAACAGGTCGTGTGGTAATTTAATTGCCGTCTGAATCCACATCTCCGAGTTTACAAGAGATTCAAAATTCACGGTTTAAATCCTTTTTGATCACTGCCGAGCACCGTACGCAAGATGTAAACTTTTATTACTGAAATGCTGGAAAGTATTTACACAAGAACAATATTTCATCGCAGCTCCACCTAAGCGAACAAAAATGGGAAAGAAAAGGCGGCACGTAAATTTTTGAAAAGGTTATTGTGGCAGCAATAGGCTATATGTTACAATTTTAAAATATGTAGGCTACGCTTTTATAGGCTATTATAGTTTGAATTATTTTTTATAATATCCAATAATCACAATAAATTGAAATTTCAACTATTTCTGAAGTGCTTCTTTTATAAAGATGACCGCTTTTTCACATAAACAGCCCCTGCACGAAAGAATAATTGATTCTCGAGCCATCGATTTCAAACAATTCAGCACCATTGGCACGGACAGCGCCTGGTCACGTCCCACTTAAGAAGGTATATCTTAAGCGGCTTCCTAAGGTATAGTTCGGGGAACACACTTAGGAAAATAAACAAATTTGGTAAGATATATCTTTCGAGTCTTCTTAGCAGGCTAAGAGTGAGCGTTATCGGGAAACCGGGCCCAGATCATTCTGATTCGCGAACCGATTTAGACAGATCTGCCGACTTATTTGATGAAGTCTTTGAACAGAATCGACTCAAATGAGTGATTCTTTTGTGAATTGAGCATCACTCAAGCCCAGAAAAAAGATTGGCGCGCTCGGCGCTTGGAATAAACTACTAGGGGTGACAAGGTTCACAAAACCCACGGTTCGGTTTGTATCACGGTTTTAGGGTCACGGTATTCGGTTCTGTACGGTTCTTGTTGTTTTTTCTTTTAATTTTTAACACTCCAAAAATTTACTTCAGCATATTATGTATAGCTGAATTATCTAATTATTAATTAATTAATTTACTTCATAAATGGGGTGTGTTTGCAAAACGCAGCTTCTCATTTCCCATTCTGAAGTAATATGAGTGAGCAGTCACCCTGAGGAGACTTTCAGTGGCCCTGGAGGTCCATCATCTGTAGTGAGAGCTACGTGGGCTGTGTCGGACAGTTATTTGTCAATTTCTCCTCATGTCTCGTCATCATAGGCGTAATTTGCAGGTGGGACATGTCCCCACCATTTTTTGCCAGGGTTGATATTATCTCCCAGCACATTTCTACCAATACAAATAAATAAAACATTTCCAGTTAACTAGCAAAGTATTCGTTTCGTTCGTTTGTTAAATAAGAAGCAATCTAGTGCTGAAATGTGTTTTTTTAATCAAGTGATCAAAGTGCTCGTTGCCGTTGCGATCAGTGGCGCTGATACACTGTTCTCCTGGCTCGCGCACACACAGCAGCGGCCGCACATTCTTCACTCGGACGCGCGCTTCAATCCGTTGAGGAGACTCTAGGCTACTCTATTCGTTCCGATGAAATCACAAAACAAAATTCATACAAATCTTTCCCTGCTTGATATACAACCGCTGATAAACATAATCGGGTTTGATGAAAAAGAAAAACATATATATACACGAGTGCACTCAGTGCAGATTAGAACTCAGAACCTTTGACACGCTTGGCAAGTTCTGCCACTGGACCATTAAAGTACATACCGGTACGTGGAACAGTCGATCTAGCCTATTTATTCACGCGAAAAAAACAACATATATTGGAGTAGACCTCATTAAATGTCTTTAACCTAGTGTAGGCTACTATTTAAATCGATGGACATTGTAATGTTATTCTACATATGTCTGATTTATGATTTAGCAGTATTAGCACGGGCACGATGCTACATTGCGCATGCGTCAAACCGTGCGAACCGCGCGACGCACACACGCACCGAACCAAGACAAGCGAACCGAACGGTTCGGATGTTTTTTCATGTACCGTGCCACCCCTATAAACTACGCATTTAATAACACATATTGCATTAAAATAAAGTAACGAGAGGAACGTTGCCCAACGTAACTTAGTAAAAGTACAGTTTTTTCATTAGAAATGTACTCGAGTTAAAGTAAAAGTACTCACATTCAAATCTACTCTTAAAGGGATACTCCACCGTTTTTTCATATTAAACTGTTATTCCCTTAACTAAGACGAGTTGATACATACCTCTCTCGTCTCAGTGCGTGCACTAAATCGCTCTGTCTTGCGGCGAAAATTTGTTAGCACTTAGCTTAGCCCAGTTCATTCAATATGGGCCAAGCAGAGAAGCTACCAAACACCTCCACGTTTTCCCTATTTAAAAACAGTTACTCGCGTAGTGTAACTCGACCTAGGACGGTGACACAAAACAAAACGTTGCGCTTTTCTAAGCGTGTAAAATGGATAACTATATTGTATGGCGGGATACCATGCTTTGAAGCTCTTCGACTTGGCGCAGTAATATCTTCACTAGAGGGAGCGGGGGCCGGTGAGAGGATTTTTCACGAGTGAAGATATTACTGCGCCAAGTCGAAGTGCTCACAAGCACTTGCTATGGTATTCCGCCATACAATATAGTTACTCAGTACTCAGACAGTATATGTACTCAGATACAGCAGACAAACAAAATCTAAAGTAAACATAAGGGTCAAGAGCCCAACTAAAGAAAACACTGATCACCATAACGGTGGCTTACAATTTGAGATTTTCTCCTTCAGTGATTCTGCTTGTTAAAGGAGAACTCCGGTCAATTTTAACATTGAGCTCATTTTTTTGTACATTTGGAGTGCTGTCAATACAGAGACCAACGACAAAAATCGGTGTTGCCTGCACCGAGTTATTCTATTTTTAAAATTTGCACCCTGTTGACTTCAATGGGGCAAGTTTTAAACCTGCTTTTAGCCTCTTAACATCGTTGATGTGTCATTACAAGTGCACAGAAAATGTGAGTGATTCCTTCAGAGTGAACACGAGTGAATCTGACTGCAGTAGATGTGAAAGATGTGTATAAAAATGATGTTATTTAAGCCAGCGCAAATACCTGTGTTTACATCCTGTTTTCGGTTGAAGTCCAAAGTAGTCGATTGCCGAGTTCACGCGCGTGATCATAGGTAACTAAACCTATGCGCGTGAACTCGGCAATCAAAAAAATGAGCTCAATGTTAAAATTGACCGGAGTTCTCCTTTAACATCAGGTGTCTTCAATAATGTTTAATCATCACTAAATTAATCACTTAATTATATCATTAACTTAAACACTCTTGAGTGTGGACTCATATACACTCCCAGGAGTGTTAATTTAACACAGGAGTTTTTGCTGTGTACAAAGAGCCGTAGTTAACTGACAAGCTGAGCCATATCGCATTAAATATCGCTGGCGATACGTCCGCGATATTAATGCGATATGGCTCAGCTTGTCAGTTAACTACGGCTCTTTGTAGTAAATGCCGCTCCATCTGAAAGCAGGTGAAGGCGATTTACTACTAATCAAGGAACCGGCTTTACTGACGAGATGCGCATAATAATATCTTGGGCGATATATCGCCCAGCGCTATTTGTATACAAATCAGTGAATTTTAACCTTCAATATTATATTAATGTAGTACAAACTGACTCCTATGTGTAGTTTACAGCATTATTTGAGAGATTTTCTTTCCTTGAGAACATTTGACCTGTACTTTATCTAATATAGTATATGCAAAACAATCCATATCAAATCATGTCAATACTCAGCAAACTATATTGAGAAATGTCAAAATGTTTGGTAACATGGTTGCAAAAAATGTGAGCCAGTTATAAATGTAAAATAAAACAGCTAAAATATTTAGTTGGACCTGATGTTGACAATCAATATAACAGTTTCTCAAACCTCCCTTTACGGACCATTTGTGGTAAACAAACAAGAAAGAAAATATTCTTCTATTTCATAGTTTACCCGTTTATCTAAAAGTGAAGAAGATGTTGAATCTTTCTAACATGAATGTTCTTCAGCATCATGAATGAATGAAGAATAAACACCAACCTCTTTGTTCTTCAGGATCTTCAGTGTGTTTCATTCTGCAGGGTTCTGGATCACTCATGTTCTCACTGTCCTCTTTAATAAACTCAGTCTTTGCAGATTTCAGCTCTTCCTGATGCTCTGTGCTCGTCTTCACTTGTAGACTGATGGGAATATTCCAGCATTTATTGGAGAATTACAGTAGGAGGAGCTTCACTGATGATGAATTTCACTGTAGGAGGAGCTTCACTGATGATGTGATTGATGTGGGAGGGGCTTCACTGATGATGAATTTCACTGTAGGAGGAGCTTCACTGATGATGTGATTGCTGTGCGAGGAGCTTCACTGATGATGTGATTGATGTGGGAGGGGCTTCAATGATGATGAATTGTAGGAGGAGCTGAAAATCAAAGTTATCAGTTACTGAGTTTGTTTTAATACTAAATGACATATCTAAGAATGTCTGTATCTCTATATAGAAACCAACCAAGCGTGCTGCACAAGCCCTGAAAAGTGAAGTCAAAACGTTTTGATCGCCCCCCAGTGACTGGTCCTAGAAAAGGTCATAAACCCCGCCTCCCGTGTTATTCAACGGGACTTGAGACCAACTAAACAATTTAATTACACTTTTAATATCTTTTTTCGGAAGGTGGTTTCTGTCATTTACTGTAGTTTTTTATCACGCTGATGTAAATTCAAGTGTTCGTTTTTAAAATAAGTTTGTTTTTAGTTAGTCATTTGATGCTATAAAAACGGTGGTGTCATGATTGACAGCTGTGATTAAGAGGTTCTCTGAGCGAAGTAGTCACTGAAGCACCAACAGATTTTTGTGATCTTCAGAGGACTGAGGAGATAGGAGCTTTACATTTAATATCTAAATTTCTATAATTATTTCACACCGAGAGTGAGGGCGGGGCCTTGATTTCACAGCTTTACTTCCTGCTCACTACAGCGCAGGTATGGCCCCGAGATGTCAGCGCCATATCGGGACACTGGGGGCTTCACTTCTCACCAATGGAAGAGAGCGAAGGGGTGTCGTTCATATTTGTTTACAGTCTATGAAACCCTCAGTCTATTGACACCAATGAAATGAGCTTTAAGTGTCAATTTACAGGAGATCTGAAGACATCAGCATAAATGAACAATGAAATTGTTTTACGGTGTGTACTTTACTCTGAACACCTTTTACCTATTTATTTTTTATTCTCAGGTAAGGTAAAGAAAGTCAAATCTGACCTAAACCATAAGCATTCAAAAGGTACTTACAAATCTGGTCAGAAGACTCCTCTGTGGTATCTCATAAAAAGTCTTCCAGCATCATAAATCTAAGTCTCAGTAGGCAGATTTTGTAACCAATTACATTTCTTTTCATTACTATTCTTTTTATAATAAACAAAAATATAAAGGCAAATAAAACTTAATCGTTTAAGTATAAAATACAATAATCACGTTTTGAATCAAAAGTGTAACTTAGTAACTGCTCTGGGCTTCTTATCTTCTGCTTGGGGTTTCTTGTCCTCAGCTCTGGGCTTCTAGGCGTCGGGGGAACTGGCGTATCCCAAGAGGAAATCAGTTCATCAGTCTTTTATACTGCTGTTGTTAAACCCTTGAAGACCGATACAGCCGCCGGCGGCATAAAATAATCGTTCTAAAATGTTTAATAACTTTCCATTCGCTAATCCAATCCGTATGCTTTAAAATGCACCGTAAAGATGAGATTCTCAGCTTTCCCTTTGTTTGTTATCACGGTTGTTTCTATCGGTCATTCAGTGGCTCCGTAGTGCCGGTGATTGCGTCATCAAAATCTGCAGCAGCGATTCGTCAAGGAAACACATGTGGTTTCTTTCTCTGAGCCAAACAGGAACGATTGTTGATGCTTAGTCCCACCCCCATGCCCAGATTCGTCCAAACGGTCATCAACTCAACCAATAAACATAGTGATTGGTGTTTTTAACAAACGCAATACATTGAAACGAAATGCATTGAAAACTAACGGATACAAAGTTTTTGACCATAGCGCAAAACATGAAAGCGCACAAAAGTGACCCTGGATCACAAAACCAGTCTTATGTTGCACGGGTATATTTGTGGCAATAGCCAAAACATTGTTTGGGTCAAAATTATAGATTTTTCTTTTATGCCAAAAATCATTAGGGTAAAAAGTAAAGATCATGTTGCACGTGTCAATGGGGACCTGTGCCCACCCAGATTGACCAGTGGCCCACCCAATCAGATTAATAAAAACAATTAATTTAGTTCGTTTTTTAAATAAGAGACGATCTATCGCTATATTAAATATATAAAAAAAAATATATTAAATCAAGTGATCGTTGCCGCTGCGATCACGCGGATACAGTGTTTTCTCGTGTGGCTCGTGAGCCTCGTGCACACGCGCACTGTCTTCACTCGGATGGGGACATTCTAAAACGCTTAACGTGAAAAACGCTTAACGTGGCTTACTGTACTAAGACAGTGATATTAAAGGACCAAAATCAGCACACGTCATATTTATAAACCATAGTATGTATAAAAAATCAGATGAGCCCAGAATATGAACGCAACGCGTTTAATTACACGTTAAGCGTTTTCCTCCCATAGAAAACCGTTATAAGAAAAGGCTTAACGTGGCTTACTGTACTAAGACAGTGATATTACATGACCAAACTCTGCACACATCATATTAATAAACCATACTATGTATAAAAAATAAGATAAGCCCAGAACATAACCTGAGACTCGGGAGATGGGTGAAAAGATATTATAAAAGGCCTTTTCACACGTCACACTATCACATTACTGCATAAATATGGCCTCCCAGTTTAGAACTGGATCGAAATTTGCAACACAATTGTTATAGATTATATTCCACCCATCTCCTAGACATCAACACTGAACACACCCCTCCATCACTATACCCTCACAGCATCATCACCTGGAGTAGATGGTCTATCCAGGCTGAACACTGCACATCAGACGAAGATGTGTCATCTTCACACTAACAGATAGATAGCTTCACACACACAGGGTGGAGCTGATCTCATGATCATTGTCTAACAGAGACACAGAGAATAGCATACGCTATTCACAACAAACTGCCAACTAATGTAACACACATGAACAACTGAATGGCTACAGTCACAAATCAAGACAAATTCTAAGGCAGACCTGCCATTAAATTTCAAACTCTATGATTGTTGATGGGAGTTGGAAGATCAGAGGGCCCCTGATTTCTCAACTTACCACTAATAACAGAAACATAATTAAAATGGATAAATCTGAAGTGAGACCGCTTCAATTAATAACAAAAATTTACAATTTAACCGTCATCGACTGCGACTTAGCCAGCTCTCTCTCTCTCTCTCTCTCTCTCTCTCTCTCTCTCTCTCTCTCTCTCTCTCTCTCGCTCTCTCACACACACACACACACACACACTCTCTCTCTCACCAACACAAACACACATACACAACACTGTTGCAATGAATTAACAATCTCCATTCTTATATGCCTAAACATGTTCCAAGTTACTTCTTAGATCTGCATATGTGGCTTGCATTGGAAGATTCATGAACAAACAAAGTGATTATTATATATATACGTGCACTTCAACTGTTATTACAAGATTTATTGATGCATACCATTGATTTTATTATTTAGGTTACACCGACCTCTTGCTGCATTTCCTTTGAATAATTCAGATCAAGAATATTTAAATTCCACTACCATTTAATATCACAGTGGTAGTGAAGAATTGGATATTTAAAACAAGACCATCCTACTTGACCTTGAGAAACACTTGAGACCAGATGTACCATTCGCACTCGCTGACATGAACATGATATTTTATATTAGACATGATATGATTTTGTTTTGTTGCATTATGTGTTCCCATGCATTTCCATACGACTTCAAGTTCATAAGTGCTCAATCGTGAAGTGGATTTAAGATGCTTTTCAGGTGTCTCAGGCTTTTCACACAAAGCAGTGTGAACCAAGGAGAAGCCCTTCATCCACTGAGGTCTGCCCAGACAACCGCACCGCTGGAGGTGACAGGATTGGTCAAGAAGGGTCAGATCATCATCGTGGAGAAGGTGCCAGAGAAGCAGAAGTTTCTCCATGGAGGAGTGACACATCAACTGAACAAGTCACAAAGGTCCAGATGGACTATGAACTTTGCTCACGTCCCAGGATTACAGGAAGAGAACCTGAATGCATTCATCCACCTGCTGGACTCAAGCAACATACACCTGGTGAGACCAGGTGTTCTGCAGGTGAACACAGCCCTCTGCAAGCTTCTACAGATGCTAACATTGAAAAGACAATTTTCGGGTGGACATCTCAAGAATGACAACAGACGTTTATCAGTGACTCCATATAGGAGCTCATTTGAATTTGACCCACGGAGTCAAGGAGGGAAAACTGTAAGAATTGATAAATTAGGAGATTCCAGACGGACTGTTTTGGGGGTGACCAGGCCCTGAGAGAACAAAAGGACCTCTCTGGAGATTAGCATTTGAACTGGCTCTCATGCACCATCGAGACGAAAGTCTCACCCCCGAGTCATCTAATCTGCATCTCCTTCCCTCTCCCCTCACCCCCTCTCTCTCATGCTCAGGTGACTACCTGATTTCACCCAAGAAAATGTACAGTTTAATGTGAATGATTATCACAGAGTATATTCATGTTTGGTATCGTTTAAAATGTCACAGTGCGACTGGTACAATTCTCTCATCTCAGAATAAGTAAAACACAAGGTAATAAGGTTTTTGAAGGTTTATGGATAACTAGCATACAAGGAGGGGTTGATCTCTCAAGCAAATGGTCACACCCCCCCAAGAGGTGCTACAGTGTACCTCAGAATGCAAATTTACTATTGTTAGCACATGTTTACATGTGAAAGAGGTCTGGCTATTTAATGGAGTACAGCAGGCAGATCGGGGCCTTTTCTGTACTTCAGATCGCTCCGTGAGGCTGAGAGAGATAGATCTCTCAGCCTCACGTATTTCTTAAAGTTGGGTTTGCATCTTCTCTCTATTCCAGAGCATTTGATGTTTTGTATCGATTATCTTTGAATTGATTATGAAATTGGCATGATACATTTACCTTCTTATAACGGTTTTCTATGGGAGGAAAACGCTTAACGTGTAATTAAACGCATTGCGTTCATATTCTGGGCTCATCTGATTTTTTATACATAGTATAGTGATGTGTGCTGATTTTGGTCATGTAATATCACTGTCTTAGTACAGTAAGCCACGTTAAGCGTTTTCTTATAACGGTTTTCTATGGGAGGAAAACGCTTAACGTGTAATTAAACGCGTTGCGTTCATATTCTGGGCTCATCTGATTTTTTATACATACTATGGTTTATAAATATGATGTGTACTGAGTTTGGTCCTTTAATATCACTGTCTTAGTACAGTAAGCCACGTTAAGCGTTTTTCACGTTAAGCGTTTTAGAATGTCCCACTCGGATGTGCGCTTCAATCCTTTGCGGAGACTCTATTCGTTCTGGTGAAATAACAAAACATAATACACACAAACGTGTCCCTGCTTGATATACAACCACTGATGAACATAATCGGTTTTGATGAGGAAAAAAAAACTATAGCCTACGAGTGCGGATTTTAACCCAGAATCTCTGAGACGGTTGTCGAAAGTTCTACCAATTGAGGTCTAAGTTGATCAAGTAGGTGAATCTATGTATTTAGTAACACAAAAATTTTCCCACGACAAATTAAACCCCATGTAGCCTTACTATTTAAATCAATTGCTGCACTGTAAAAAAAAAAAATCGGTAAAAAAACGGATAATGTACTGGCAGAAAATTACCAGGACATTTTCTGTTAAATTACGGACAATTCCTTCAAATCTAAAACGGAAAATTCTGTATATTAACAGTACATTTTCCATACTATTTACGGATAATCCATCTATCTATCTATCTATCTATCTATCTATCTATCTATCTATCTATCTATCTATCTATCTATCTATCTATCTATCTATCTATCTATCTATCTAAATAATTACATCAATTAAACAACGTGCAAAGCACCATTAAAAAGTGCTTGTATTGTGGAATACATTTTTAGACAAACAAACAAGGGAAAAAACATCACAATATTGTATACTTGCAAAATATTGATGTTGCACCAAATAGCTCACAAAATTCTTTAAAAAAAATCATAAACTGTGAAAGATTCAAAGCATTTTCAAAAGCAAAACAATACAAATACAGAAACAAATAAACAAAACCAAATGGAATACAAAGACAGGGCTGCTGCTTTTTACATTAAAAATAGCTTTAGACTTAGGCTATAGTTAGAGGGAAATGTTACAGTGTTGATGCCATTTTTCTGTAAGAAAACACAATATCCCTTAAAGGGTTAGTTCACCCAAAAATGTAAATTCTGTCAGTAATTACTCACCCTCATGTTGTTCCAACCCCGTAAGACTTTAGTTCATCTTCAGAACACAAATTAAGATATTTTTGATTAAATCTGAGAACTGTCTCACTCCTCCATAGGCTTCTATGATATTGAAACTTGCCGGCACACAAAGTTAGTAAAGACAATGTTTAAAATAGTCCAAGTGACTACAGTGGCTCAACCATAAGTTTATCAAGCGACAAAAATACTTTTTGTGCACAAAAAACTAAAATAATGACTTTATTCAACTATTTGTTTTCTTCTGTGTTCCTCTGAGTGAGTTGACGTAGTGTAACAGCGCAGCGCTTCTGGGTTGTACATCAGCACGTATAGGCTCACTATTGGCCAGCATCACACGCATGACAATCGTCGGCCAATAGTGAGTCTACGTTCTGACGTACAACCCAGAAGTGCTGCGCTGTTACACTATGTGAACTCTCAGAGGCCCACATGAAGAACATGAATAGTTGGTTATTTTAGGGGTTTTTTTGTGCAGAAAAAAGTATTCTCATGTTATTTTAATGATGTCTTTACTACCTTTCTGGAGCTTGAAAGTGGTAGTTGCTTAAGCTGTCAACAGAGGAAGAGAAAGCTCTCAGATTTCATTAAAAAGATCTTCATTTTTGTTCTGACGATGAACAGAAGCCTTGCAGGAGTAATTAATGACATTATTTGAATTTAGGGGTGAATAACTTTCCTCCTTTGGTACGTTCAGTTAAAGGTCCATTTTGAGATTTGACAAAAGCTTAAACTTTACATGGATTTTCGAAGTTGTTCATACAGGAACTTCAGAAGTCTTTGAGGAATGTGTGGACGTTTGGTTTCCTTCATCTCAGCCTTTTCGACCTTCGTTCAGGATTTCTGCACAGGAAATGGATATATGAAGAAAAAAATGGATATGTTTTTAGCTACACAAGAAATTAAATGAAGGAAACTGAACTACAAAGTATAATGCAGACCAGGTTGAGGTTGAAAAACAATCGTACAGTGTTTTACGTTCGTTAAACTCAACTGCCATCCCTAATTCTTTCAAATTCAAACACTGTATAAAACGCTAAGACTTCTGTTTCCAGTGGACTCCAATGTAGCATCAAGATTTTGTTATAGTTGTTTGTGATTTCTTTGTTTCCCCTTATCCCTAGACTTCTGCTTATTATTATTTTTGGTTGTGGTATATGTTTAATTCAATAAAACTTGTATTGATTAAACGTTTCTGCTTGATCCCTCTTTTGTGTTGCAGCCTGAAACGAGCTGGTCGTAACACGATTGCAAGCTGATGATGACATTTGGAAGCCAGTAGCATATGTGAGTAGATCCATGACTGATTCTGAATGTAAATATGCACAAATTGACAAGGAGGTTCCGGAATTCGTTTTTGGGATGAAAAAAAGTTTGGTCTTCCTACTTTCATGGCAAAAACAGATCATTGTCTATTGATTGCAATAGTGAAGCAGAATCTGACTGAGATGACACCCATGATTCAGAGACTAACAATGAAGTTGCAAATATGATTTCGATGCCTGGCAAATACATGGTGATGGCAGATACGCTTTCAAGAGCTCCGATAGGAAATTGTGTGAGTACGTCAGAAGATGTTGAGAAACATGTGAACATGGTTCGTACTGCGTTTCCTGTATCAGATTTAAGGTCAAAGCTGATAGCACAAGAAACCAGCAAAGATGCTGAACTGCAAGCTGTTATTGACAACATGCATAATGGATGGCCAATAGGTGAATCTTCAAAATATCGTGACGTCAGGGATGATCTAAGTGTAGTGGATAGAATGCTTTTGAAACAAAACAGAATTGTGATTCCACTAAGCTTAACGCCAGACACACTAATCAGGATTCATGAAGGCCATTTGGGAGTTGAAAAGTGTAAAAGGAGAGCGAGACACACAGTCTTTTGGTCTGGAATGAACAAAGACATCGATAATCTGGTGAAAAAGAGTGTGACACGTGTCAGAAATTCACAAGCAAGCAGCTCAAAGAACCAATGATGAGACCAGACTTACCAACACCAGCCTGGGAGAAAGTTGGAATGGATCTCTTCATCTGAAAGGGGAAAATTATTTACTATCCTGAATCAGCCTTTCTTTCTAATTATCCGTACTTTCAGAATAGTCAGGGGGCCAATTCTGAAAAGGGCTTCCGTTAAGACTTTTGCGGACATGTTTTGGTACAAGCTGTCACCCTATTTTTTTAGTTAGAAGACACCCATAGGTAAGATATTAGGGTGGTTGTCAAGCTGAATTTTTTTTTTTGTGACTTGTACAAGCAATTTCAGGCCAATTTTTTGGTTTCCTGCTCAACATGACATGCCAACAGTAAATGTTGAATATCTCCACAACCACAAGGACCATATTCATAAACATGGTATCAAATGAAAGCCAACACTCATGGGATGTCTGCTGAAGTGTCAGAATGAACATTTATTGTACAGTGTAAGAGACAACAGAACTAGAACATGAAAAAAACAATCTCCGCCTAAAGAGAACCAGTTTTCAAAGTGAATATCAGCTTGGAAACATAACCTAGTATCCCAAAACCTCTATCAATCAGTACCCATATCTATGGGAATGAGTCAAGCCAAGTTTAAAGCTTGTAGGGAGATACAGTGCAATGCTGCACAAGTTATAATACTTTAATGTCAAGGCGGAAATTTTGAACTGTAGATGATGGTCTATGGTGCTATTTGACTTAATTAGTGTACCAGGTTGTAACACGAATTATATTTAATTCACATATCACTATAGTTATTAATTCCATCCTAACAAAACTGCTCTCTCACTTCTTTAGGGTTAGGGGTTAGTAACTAGTTAGTAGTAATAACTATGTAATAGTCGTATGGCAAAGGTATGTTTTTCCCCATCAAAGCAGTGGCTCTCAGGTTGGCAGAGGTTGGCTCTCAGGTTGTCAGTCTCATCCCTTTGAGACTGAATGGATTGAATAAGCAAGGTCAAGCTAAGCGCAATGCAAATAATGTGTGTGTCTATTATATTGCAAAAATATTGCACAATATTATACTACAATAATCTCCAGAAAGAGCACAAAGACACCACTTCCTGAAAAATCACTTCAATCAAAGGGCTTTATCTTGGCTGTATTTTCCATATTTGTCTTGACAAATGAAACATTTTTCCCAATCAATATCTCTTCCTATTTGTTTTTCTTTGGACGCTAGGCTTACAGCTCCCTCTGGATCCATGTTATCTCATCTGAAGGCAAAGAAATTTTTCACTACTCTAGTCTGATTGGTTTCTGAGTGGATCACTACAATGTCCTCTGACATAAGCTGAGGGCTTTGCTATCTAACAAAATTATTAACACTTTTAGATATAGCAGACTGTAAAATAGGCTGCTGTGCAGCAAATAAATTAAAAACATAATATTTCCATTACACATCTGCACAAAACTTAATTTACCTATTAGTAAGTAAGCTAGTAATTATGAAAGTAAATTAGCCTAGCTATACACTCACCTAAAGGATTATTACCTGTTCAACACCTGTTCAACACCTGTTAAATTTCTCATTAATGCAATTATCTAATCAACCAATCACATGGCAGTTGCTTCAATGCGTTTAGGGGTGTGGTCCTGGTCAAGACAATCTCCTGAACTCCAAACTGAATGTCAGAATGGGAAAGAAAGGTGATTTAAGCAATTTTGAGCGTGGCATGGTTGTTGGTGCCAGACGGGCCGGTCTGAGTATATTTCACAATCTGCTCAGTTACTGGGATTTTCACACACAACCATTTCTAGGGTTTACAAAGAATGGTGTGAAAAGGGAAAAACATCCAGTATGCGGCAGTCCTGTGGGCGAAAATGCCTTGTCGATGCTAGAGGTCAGAGGAGAATGGGCCGACTGATTCAAGCTGATAGAAGAGCAACTTTGACTGAAATAACCACTCGTTACAACCGAGGTATGCAGCAAAGCATTTGTGAAGCCACAAAACGCACAACCTTGAGGCGGATGGGCTACAACAGCAGAAGACCCCACCGGGTACCACTCATCTCCACTACAAATAGGAAAAAGAGGCTACAATTTGCACGAGCTCACCAAAATTGGACAGTTGAAGACTGGAAAAATGTTGCCTGGTCTAATGAGTCTCGATTTCTGTTGAGACATTCAGATGGTAGAGTCAGAATTTGGCGTAAACAGAATGAGAACATGGATCCATCATGCCTTGTTACCACTGTGCAGGCTGGTGGTGGTGGTGTAATGGTGTGGGGGATGTTTTCTTGGCACACTTTAGGCCCCTTAGTGCCAATTGGGCATCGTTTAAATGCCACGGCCTACCTGAGCATTGTTTCTGACCATGTCCATCCCTTTATGACCACCATGTACCCATCCTCTGATGGCTACTTCCAGCAGGATAATGCACCATGTCACAAAGCTCGAATCATTTCAAATTGGTTTCTTGAACATGACAATGAGTTCACTGTACTAAAATGGCCCCCACAGTCACCAGATCTCAACCCAATAGAGCATCTTTGGGATGTGGTGGAACGGGAGCTTTGTGACCTGGATGTGCATCCCACAAATCTCCATCAACTGCAAGATGCTATCCTATCAATATGGGCCAAAATTTCTAAAGAATGCTTTCAGCACCTTGTTGAATCAATGCCACGTAGAATTAAGGCAGTTCTGAAGGCGAAAGAGGGTCAAACACAGTATTAGTATGGTGTTCCTAATAATCCTTTAGGTGAGTGTATGTCTGGTAAGTATATAGCTAGTTGGAAAACAGTTTAGCTTACCTGTTTCTGGCAACATTTGATGGTAGAATCTTGAGGTAAATGTTTGTGTAGACAAATAGATCAAGTTAATCTGTTGTGTGATTGTGTGATTCACTCCTTTATAAAGTTTTGTTCAGACTGTACTGTTGACACCTGCTGTGATCATCTTCTCTGGATCTGCTGCCAAATCACAGCTGTGCTGACACAACAGTGCCCCTTGTGGTGCGATACTCTTGTGGTATTTATTGATTTTTAATTTTTAATGATCATGCTTGCACATAAGTTGGATTATATTGCACATTTGCCCAAAATTACAATAGGTAACATGGAAGAAAATGGAAGCACTTTGGAAAAAAATCCGCTTTTACCACTTTTAAGAATATAGTGTTAAAATGGACAAAAAAACATTTTCTAAGCTGACAACCTGGCTAGAACACATGTTGAGGGGTTAAATATTAATACTGGATAGGTTGTATACTTGTACCAGAAAGTGTCCAACAAAGTTTTAATATCAGTTTTGGCCCCCTGACTAGAACGAAGACATGTAAAGCATTGAAGCAGAAGCTCAACCAGCAGAAGTTCTACTATGGCATATCTGTAAAACATTTGCAACCACTGATGATGTCGTGATAATAAAAAAATGATGAGAATTGGACCAAGAAAGCTCAGAGATCTTATCAGGTGAAAACAGAAGATGGGACACATTCTCAGAAGAAACAGACGTGATTTGTCAAAGACTGAGAAAGAGTCACAAGTCTTGAATCAAAGCAATCCTGAATCTGAGTCAAATGCATTGTCTGCAAAGGATGGACGTGACACGTATTCAAACACAGACCGTCAAACATCACATCATACAGTTGCACTTAGAAGATCGGCAAGACACATTCGAAAACCTGATAGACTGAATTAAAGTTACAGCAATGAGAAAGTAATTGTGTTTTAGTTTAACAGTAGTATCATTAGTTAACAAGTGCATAAAAACAGTGAGTTAAGATCTAATTCTGAGTGCAATGTTAAACATGTCATAGAATAACATTGTTTACTTTTTAATGTTTTCTTTAAAGAATGGGGGATGTAATGATATCAATTATGCTGTTACCTGAGATAACCACTAGAGTTCACTATATGATAATGGGTGTGTTGTAATGGAAGTTGTAATGGAGTTGAAATGGAGAAGACTGGTAGAAATAAAGAGACATGTTGCTACTGTTTAATTAAAAAACATTAAATAAAACGAATGGTCTTACTACTTTATTTATTTGCCTGTATTATTTATTTTATTTATTTGACTGTATATTTGACTTTATTTGCTACAGTCAAATTAAGTTCAACAAAGCACATTTACTGTCATATGTATTGAGTAAAGGTTAAACCATCCAATTAAAAGCTTACTTTGCAGTTCTCACCTTAAACACCAATGAAAAAAAGAAATATATATAATAATAATAATAATAATTGAATACACAGTACAGAACTATAAATGTCTAAATAAAAGAAAAAAACTAAATGTATAATGACCTTGATTATTTGAGTGGTATTAAATGCCCATGACATTTAAACCTAGAGGAATTTGTAAAAGCTTACATCTCCACCTCCACCTCCATATGATGTGTTTCTGATGTTGTCCTTGAGCGGATCTAGCTTTTTTCCCCCTGGAACATCACTCTTTTCTGATGTTCAAGGATGTTATTGTTTCACCAAGTCACTGTTATAGAAACGATACACCATCTTGTCGCATTGGTGTCAACTGGCAGGTTTTACACCCTGTCTACATCAGATTCGTAGAGTCACTGACAATAAACATAAGCTTCATTCTAGTTCTGACATATGGCAATTGTTCAGTCAGGACCACTTTAAGAATTAAACTAATTGACAATCTTTAGACTTGGCGAGAGGCTTAGGCTCTTAAAGGAGAACTCCGGTCAATTTTAACATTGAGCTCATTTTTTTGTAAATTTGGAGTGCTGTCAATACAGAGAACAACTCAATACTATAGTTGATTAGAGTAGGTGGAGTAATAAATCAGCTGAGTGTCAGCTGATATTGTTTAGCGATCAGTGGTCTGCCTGAATGACGCTTAAATTACATTTTATCACTCAAGCTCTATTTGATGGTAGATACCATTGGTGGCAATTGTTCTATGATCAACCTAGGTAGGCTTACGATGCTTTTGGGAAACGCAGCCCAGATTGTTCGCTTTGACGGACGATTTCTGGTGTTTTAGACCATATTTTTTGCAGGTATTCAGCTCCACATATCATGGATCTTTGGTGTAATCTCATCTTAAACAAACCTCCTAAATCACCCTTTCAAAAATGTCCATTTCCTTTCCTTTGGGAAATGCTGCTTTGCATTATTTAATACACATCTACAGCACACATGTGAAACTCAGCTCCTGGAGGACCAACATCCTGCAGAGTTTACAGGGAACTGTCTTTTAATCCTGAATACCTTGATCCGCTGTTTCAGGTGTGCTTGATTGGGGTTTGAGGACAGTGGCCCTCCAGGATCTGAGTTTGAGACTCCTGATCTACAGTCTCTTTCTCTCCTTCAGCTGCTTTTCTTTCTGCTGCTGTTTTTAGTTTTACAGCTGGACGTCTTGAACATCTGAAGGCCTTTAAACTTCCTGTTGAATTTGTCCAGCTGTTTGTCCGTCTGTGCCAGGAGGTCTAGAGAGAGAGAAAGTCTTAAAGTAAATGTGATGAAGTGAATCAGTGAGAGTGATGAGGGCCGTTTCTCACCTGTCCTCTGGATCACAGCAGACATCATCATGTCCTCCTCCTCTTCCCTGATGAAGAACACAACACATCCATCAATAACACATAATCATCATGTGACCTCACACTGCTGGGGTCAGGTGACCTCTGACCTCAGTCTGTCCAGATCCAGGCTGCTGATGATGTCATTCCTCTGCTGGATGATTGACAGCAGGTGTGACATGAGCTGATGTTCCCGCTGTCTGTCATCAGAGCTCCAGTCTTGTTCTGGACAATCACACACACATTCATCAGAAACTAGAAAACTACAGACACTTTATACGTAATTTCATACACTGAAAAAATATTTTACAAATATCTAAACTTTCATAAATCAAGATATATTTATTTTAGGAGTGAGGCCGGTGAAGCGAGGTTAATGAACGACACTTGTGTGACGACACCAGAAGGATGAAAGCAGGAGTGATGACAATATTTACGTTGTGTTTTATTATATTTATATGCCACAGTCGTTCATGAGAGGCTGCTGCTTTCGTTTGTTGTTTGTTTATTCTGTCATTATAGTTACATTCGTAGTTAAATCTTGTTAAATGATAAATTGATCAAAATAAGGTGAGACTGCCAGGCTAGAGAGCACAGGGACTAACAGACTTGGGACCGTTAGACTCGGAAACATCCAAACATGGGACCACTGGACTTGGAAACACTGGGACTGATTGTGGGACAACCAGACCACTGGACTTGGGACCATTGGATATGGGACCACTGGACTTGGACCAGAATGTGAACAACTGGACAACTGGACTTGTGAGAACGGGCCGTTGGACCATTGGATGTGGTAAAACCAGGTTAGGGAGAACTGGGACCACTGGACTTAGGAACTCAGAGTCCTGTTCCCCTCTCCTTTTCCACCATGCTTGCTCCTCATTGAGGTTATGAGAAGTACTTGGTTCCCTTTTCTGGCAAGGGAACTGATGGATGGTCAATAACGAGGGCCTGATGGCAGCAGTCTGTGAGAGATGACCACTACAGTAATGGGCAACATCCTTGTTGGTGTCCATCCAGTACAAGTTGTGCAACATCAAGTCATGCTAGTCCAGAGAAACAAAACTGAGAACTGTATTCGTCATCAGTCAAATCACTTTGTCTAAATACAAAATATGAACTGCTGGATACATATTTGTGGATGCAAGTGTAGATTTATTCAATTAATAAAAGGAAACAGAAAAAACTATAGAAACTAAACTGAGCACACCAACATGAAATCCATAGAAGGACAAACCCTGACAATGAACACTGGAAACACAAGGGCTTAAATACACAAGGACTAAGAGACTAACAAGACACACACGAGGAACGGGAACTGAAGAAGTCTACAAACTAAAAGACTAAACAACAAAAGCACAGAGAACAGACAAACATTACATTAAAGTGTCATGAATTAAGAATATTCAGATATTTGCACTGGAAAACAAGAAAATCTCACAGTGTTGATTGTCTTTTTGGAGGCATTTATATGCTAGTATAATCTATTCATTTGTAGATTTGATATCAGAGATTAAAAAACATCAATACAAACACATTCACATTAAGAAACATGATTGATTCAGTTTGTCACCTGGTTTGTTGAAGAGGCACCTGAGCTCAAACTCTACATCAGTCTGCTGCTGCTCCAGACGATGCTGTCTCAACCTGAACACACACACTATTCTTGTCAACATGATGTGTTATTGACATCAAGCTGCAAAATTTGGCCTCACAAAAAACCTTACTTGTGGGTGCACTCACATATACACCAGCTCGGCATCTCTGCGCACTAACATGTTCTTCTTATGAATCAGAATGAACCAGTCGACTAGAAGATTCTCTGAAACAAACACATCATTCATAAACAAAGGCTCCTCTGACTCCAAACACACAAGCTTCAGTCCTGCTGATCTGATGATTATTGAAGACTAGCAGTGACACATCAGAAAGATCCACTAATGAACTCCTCAGTGTTTATTTGATTCGTGTTCATTAGTCGCTTCCACATCAAGAGTCCATGACTTTAAACTCCATTGGCAAATGAATTGATACATGATTTGTATGGGGATGCAAACACAATTACTGCAAGCCAGCTTCTCTCCCCTCCTCTATAATAACTGTTACTATATAGCCCCTTTCACACAGAGATCCGGAAAATACACAGATAATGTGTCCCGGGATTTGTCCCGGGATCGTTTGATTTTGGTTCATTCACACTGCCAGTGATTTTCCGGAATATGTGAGCACGTTCACACACATCCCATAAAGATCCCTTAAAGACACGTGACGTCAGGATGTGTTATAGAAAGGCCATTGTAGTCGTGCACTTGGTGGATTTTTTTACGCAATTTACTAATGATCTGCGCTTTCGATCTCGAAAAACCACGCTTGAGCATTTCTTTCCGGATTCAGTCGTACACTAACGCGTACCGTTCCACAAAGCTGGCGAACGATCTCAGCTTCAGCACGGATAGTAAGGAGCTCATGGCCTCGGCTTCATTCTAGTTTGCAGACATTTTTTCGTTCTTTCTTTGTTGATGACAAACACAAACTTTCTTCTAAAAGCAACACAATACCCCTTACGGCATTGGTCCTGACTGATCCCGCCAATGTTACTATGTCCCCATTACGGCATCAATCCTGGGACGTGTTTCTGTTCACACAGAAGGCACTCTAGCAATTTATTAGGGCTGGGCGATTTAAATCGCGATATTGTTATGCGCATCTCGTCAGTAAAGCCGGTTCCTTGATTTAGTAGTAAATCACCATCACCTGCTTTCAGATGGAGCGGCATTTAGGGCTGAGGAGATAATTAAGTGATTCATTTAGTGATGATTGAGCATTATTGAAGACACCTGATGTTAACAAGCAGAATCACTGAAGAAGAAAATCACAAATTGTAAGTTACCATTAAGGTGATGGGTGTTTGCTTTAGTTGGCCTCTAGACCATTATATGTTTACTTTAATATTTACTGTTGTTTGTCTGCTGTAATTTGATTTATAACAGTTAAATGAACAAAGTAAAATGTTATCTTATAGTGTTGGTTATGTTTTGACATAATCATACTGTGATCTGAAAAGTGAAACATATTAAGATAGTTTGGTTTAACTTGTTAGCAAAAGTTTTGTGATTCTTCAGCCTATAATTATCAGGACTTTACTTATTATTCAAAATATTTAATAAACATTGCTCTGATCAAAAAGACGTTCA
Organism: Rutilus rutilus; assembly: GCF_951802725.1. Taxonomy (NCBI): domain Eukaryota; kingdom Metazoa; phylum Chordata; class Actinopteri; order Cypriniformes; family Leuciscidae; genus Rutilus; species Rutilus rutilus. The sequence goes on from NC_140209.1 coordinate 21,178,011, forward strand.
GACATCAATAATCAGCCTGTGAATCTCAACAATGGTGACAATAATAAAGCATGTTGCAGTGGCTGCCACCAATCACTCATTAATGGCTCCCATCATGCATTGCGGTATGAATAAATTATGATCTGAATTGTCTATGTAATTTACTTTTCCTCATTGAATATTCTGCTCCTCACCATTGTTGAGATGCATAGACTGAATCTTGACATCTGTGTGTGCCTAAAATAATGATTTTTTTTTTTAAACAAGTTTTAAGAAATCCTTTATATTATATAAAAAATTCTGGCCATTTATTCAGATTCACAGTTATGCTGTAACCAACAACATAAATCGAAGTCAGAAAGAAGGATCTTAATGAGCTCAGTGATCAAGTTCAAATGATGATTGTCATAATATAACCAACAAAGATCACTTTTTTTTCTTTGTTCAACTGGCAGTTTTAACTCAGATACAACCGCCAAACAAAATTTAAAGTACACATGAAAGGGTCAGAGACCAACTAAAGCAACTACCCATCACAATAATGGTAACTTACAATTTGCGATTTTCTCCTTCAGCGATTCTACTTGTTAACATCAGGTGTCTTCAATAATGCTCAATCATCACTAAATTAATCGCTTAGTTATCTCATTAACTTAAACACTCTTGAGTGTGGACTCATACACTCCCAGGGGTGTTAATTTAACACTGGAGTTTTTGCTGTGTACAAAGAGCCGTAGTTAACTGACAAGCTGAGCCATATCGCATTAAAAATCGTTGGCGATACGTCCGCGATATTGATGTGATTTGGCTCAGCTTGTCAGTTAACTACGGCTCTTTGTAGTAAATGCCGCTTCATCTGAAAGCAGGTGATGGCGATTTACTACTAATCAAGGAACCGGCATTACTGATGAGATGCGCATAACAATATCGCGATTTAAATCGCCCAGCCCTACAATTTATGGCAATTTCACGGGAACAACGCGCTGTGTATGTTTGTCTATTAGCTTTAGCATGTCTGTTGTTGTATATGGAGGTTAGGTGTTTCTCATCAGTTTGGCGGCTCCTCATCTCTCTCTCCAGCTCCACTCCTCTATAGAAGCTGTTGCTGTATGTTTGTCTGTTAGCATTAGCATTAGCATGTGTTGTTGTGTGAGGAGGTTCAGGTGTTTCTCACCATCCGTTCGTCTCCTCATCTCTCTCTCCAGTTGCACTCCTCTCTTCTCCAGCTTCAGCAGACGCTCCTCCAGCTCCTTCTGCTCCTCACACACCTCCTTCTCTGACACGAGTGTGTCTGTGCTCACCTGAACACACAATCAATCATCCTTCAGTCAGAGAAGAACAGAGACAAAAACATCTGATGGTGAGACAGAGAAGAAGACTCAATCCTAAAATATTGAAAATAATCAAAAATATCAGCTGATCAATGACACTATTTTCTTTAAGAGCTGCTGTACAGCCGAATTGAACTGTTTGCATCACTGAATTATTTTCCTGTTATCACTGTAAAGTTGCTTTGAAACAATCATAAATAAAGGTGACTTGATAATGGAGCAGATGGGAATATTGTGTTTGTGATCCTGTGTTAGATTTGTACATTATTAATGTGTGTTAATGTCAAAATCATTTAAGGTTTGGACATATTTCACATAGTTTTACATCATAAAAAAAAAGTGCATTAAACTGAATTAAAACACTCACGTTCACAACAGGTTTGTAACAAAGCTCACTCGCATATAAAATATAAGCCTGTGTCAATTGTACTGCAATCCTTGCTAAAAGTTTAGGTTTAAAAAAAAGAACATTCGATTTTTATATGTATTTGTAATCTTACTGCACAAAACGAAAAAATAATATACATACATATAATACAAATCTGGTTATTAAATAAAATATAACAACATCTCAATGAATGATTTTAAATATGGTTATATAGAGAAACTGATCAGTTTGCTAACTGAAACCACAAAAGAACTGCTGAACTAAAGTCTTTTTCTTCTTTCTCTGTCTTGTACTGTGAGTTTGTAGTTTGAAGTGAAGGTCTCCAATCGTCAGTATGAAGCATCATTCACTCCAACAGCAAAACAAACACAGTTTCTGTCTCACCTTCCTCTTGATGAGCGGGAAACCGAGGGCAGAAGCTGCATCCTGATGCATGCTGGGAACTGAAGATGAGGTTTGTGGTTTGTGTGCAACTGAAGTTTCGAAACTTAAAGGGTTTTGCTTGATAAAGAGAAAAACAGAGACAATCTAATGTAAACACACACACATCTCAAGAGATTGCAAAGAGAAAAACAACAACCCACAACCACAATCTGTGACTCTTCAGTCTGAGCGTCAGACGTATGATCACATGATTCAGCTCACACACAATTCATTACAGAAATAACATGACTCTGAAAGGGAAGTTAATGCTGCATCATGTTCTCTGTTTCAGATCATTAAAATGGAGATCCTGGTTCTTGGTCTGACTCAGCTCTGATCTCAACATGATTGGACAGAAAATTAGGGGAAGTTTGAGACACAATTTCCTTGATAAAGCTAACAGAATTTGAGACACTTTCTTCTTAAGTGTGTCTGTAGTGATTCAGAACCAGTGTGTTTCTCAGATAAACCTGAGACTGAGCGTCTCTGCTAACAGCAGCAGCTCTATTCCCAGAACACAAGACTCGTCCAAACTCCAGTCTAAATATAAACCAGCTTCAGCGAGAGAAGAGCCAGTGCTGGTCTAATAAACCTGCTGGTTTGTGTCAGCTCTTCAGAAACTACCTCAGGTTTACAGTCTAGTTCTTCCTTCTGTTTTTATCCTTAGTAATTGTAATGCTATTTTGTTTATAACTATTCATTTTATTTGAATTATGTTTATCTTACCATTACATACTTACATACAGACTATCTTACTTATTTAATGCACAATCTAAGTAGCTGAGCAGGTTTACATTTCATTGCTAGGTTTATTCTCTATAACTGAGAATGTGAATGTTGAATCTTCTAGAATTGAGGATAAACAGACTTTTTAATGCAGTTTTATGAGGATCAGCAGGTCACATGATGAAGGGCTGATTCTGATCTTCATTCAGTACCTCTTCATCCTTGGACTTGTCCTCCAGGAAGGGGTTAAAGGTCGCGGGGCAGCGGCGGGAGTGAGCGGACTGAGTCGGAGGAAGACGATACCAGGGACCCGGATCAACAAGTTTCATCCAGGGATGATCCTTACGGATGACTCGCTGAGACGATACTGAGATGAGGACGAGACAAACACATGAGACACAATAAAACAAGCATTTCCACTGATAGTTTAAAACCTCAAGCTAAACCATCACTGTAATAATGACCTATTTAATATAAAATATATAAAACTGTTATACATATGAAAGTTATATAAATAACTCTACTATGAGCAAATCTATCAACATTTAATTTGAGTTTTGTTTTGTTTTGTAAGTGTGTAAACGAGACATTAAAAAATTAACCTCAAACTGACTCCTGACACGACAACACGCACTCCTCCGCAGGTCACCTTTCGGCGTAAACTACGCTCACTCTCTCCCTCTCGCCTATCCTCTATGGTCTCGCAACATTGTGATGGCCCACATCCGGCACATGTGGAATGATGATCTGGCCCACTGGCGCAGCGTGGAATGATGGCCCTTGGGCGGACCTCTCCTGTTTGCCAGATCTGGGCCACAAGCAGGCCATAGCAATGCCACATGTCAGCCAAGAGCAAAGAAATAAACCAGAACTGGACCTTATCTGAGCAACAAAATCTGTGTATTAAATAAGTCGTCCTAGCGTTAATACGGTAAGCCTGTTAACAAGCAGAATCACTGAAAGATGAAGAGAACAGAAAAAGAGACGAGCAGAAACACAAGAACTACAACTGACTTCAACTGAAGATAAAAGACGACATTAAAGGGATAGTTCACCCAAAAATGAAAATTCTGTCATCATTTACTCAACCTCAAGTTGTTTCAAACCTGTATGAATTTATTTTTTTCTGCTGAACATAAAAGAAGATATTTTGAAAAATGTCTGTAACCAAACAGTTGATGGACCCCATTGACTTCCATAGTAGGAAAAAAAATGTTATGTCAGTGGGGTCCATCAACTGTTTGGTTACAGACATTTTTCAAAATATCTTCTTTTATGTTCAGCAGAAAAAAATAAATTCA